>NC_068993.1:32447369-32449300 GCF_001194135.2 Octopus bimaculoides
CTGTGCGTGAGTGTACGTGTGTGTATGTGTGTGCGTGTTTGTACCGAAAAAACATTTCTTTTCCCTATACCTTATGATGATTTCCTCTCTGGCAGCCGTAGTCAGTTTGAATAAAAATACATGTCATCATCATTGTCATCACTTTATTCGGTCCGTATTTTTCATGCTTGCGTGGGTTGGACGGGTTTTTCTACCACAGCACTGCAGTACATTCTTTGGAGTCCTTTGTAATCTCCTTCATATGGTTCAGCCTCTTCAGATCAGTATTAGTGGTTTATTCTCATGTCATCCTTGGTCTTCAACTCCGGCCGGTTCCTTCGGTTTGCATCAATTGGTACTTTCTTACCCAACTGACTGCAACCTCCTGACACATCACATGTCGGTCAATTGAGCTTTCTCTCTTCCATCTTCAATCTATTTATTTGTGCAGCGTTGATCATGGTCACTAACAACCAACTGCTTTAACACATTCTCGCCGTTCAGTGCTTGTGTTTTGCTTCCAAGCAACATTGCACTTCGTACTTACTCAAGTATCATACAACATACCCTTCACTCGAGCAGAGAATGCCTTCGTTGCCTGCAGTAGTATGAGACCACTGTGCTTTTGTTACATGTTTTTGCTCTTGCTTTCTGAACTCACAAATTCACTGCTAGTTGGAGCACTTGGGTAACAGAAGCTATCAACGACTACTTTTGTGCATTTGCTTCATGCTTAGTCTATCTCAGTCAACAATGAGTGCGGCTGATGCTAGAGCTTGGAATGCCTTCTCTGATGTGGTGCTGATTTCTTTGGAAATAGCGTAGTTGACAACTCTCAAGAGACTGTGGAGGAATTGCTCTTGGATGTAGAATGAGCATTAAATTACACCACTTACACAGTCACTTGGGTGAGTTTCCAGAGAACCAGGGTAATGTTAGCGAAGAACAAAGTGAACACTTTCATCAAGATGTAAATGTAATGGAAGAACACTACCAAGGCCGATGGGATTCAAACATGATGGGAGATTACTGCTGGAGCTTGATAAGAGACATTCCAGAGGCTGTACACAGAAGACAGTAAAAAAATAGGATGTTCTCGCAGTAAGAGAATGAACAGAATGAATGGCCACAATGAATAGAGAATTTGTATTCATATTTTGTTATCACAAAGCTTAATTTTTATATGTTATTGTGCATTTACTTCCATAACTTTGTGTTCTGATTTATTAGATTAAAAAAAAGGACATATTGTCTATTAGAAATTGCATCTACGTATGTTTAATTCTTCTTTTATGAGCATTAAGTAACTGCTTCTAACAAAAATTAAAGATTTTATATCTCAAAAATTTGATGAAATAGACAAAATTTGATGCCAGATTTCTTTTTAGTACCCCCAAAATTAGCTAAAAACCGTTAATAAACCATGTGCCAGAAAATATGTGTTGACCGGTGTAATAATTTGATTCTACGCAGAAGGAAAACAACTTTGTATGTTTGTATTTCAATATAACCTCCTCAGCAGGACAATGACTTCAATACTCTTACAAAATTTGGATATTTCTCTGGTAAGACAAGCGACCATGTTTGTTTGCTCAAACTTTGTTTTGTACTATTATTATCATTATTATGATTATTATTCAGTAGTTTTATTTTTATAACGTGCTTTCACTTCACTACTGAGCGCAGCTCTGTGTTCCTTAGGTATGTGCTGTGGTTTGCTGTGATGCTCTTATGGTTACTGTATTGAAAGTGTTTTGCGTTGGATGTGTGCGGTGCCCAGTAGTGCAATTTTCTGTATGTTATATATATTTGTAAGTCCTGGTGTTTTTGTCATATATTTGTCTGGATATTTTTTTATTATACCTAAGGCACCTACTATGATAGGAATTGTTTCTGTTTTTAGATTCCACATTCGAGTTACCTCTATTTCCAGGTCTTTGTATTTTGAAAGT
>NC_068993.1:32449676-32453415 GCF_001194135.2 Octopus bimaculoides
GAGCACCTTCCGGAGTATTCGAGCGGTTCCAAGCAGTGCTGTTTTCTGCAAGTGCTCCACCCTTATTGCATCTCCTATTTATTCCACGTACTTCTCGAGATTTTTACTCACTGTTCCCAGGGCTCCAACAATTATTGGTACTACTACCACCTTTTTCATCAACCACAACTGCTTAACTTCCTGTCATATCTCTCGACATTTCTTTCTTCCTTATCGCACACTTTGTTGTCAGCTGGGCATGCTATATCTATGATCCAGCATAGTTTGTTTTTTTTCTCAATTAAGACAATGTCTGGCTTCCTATTCTCTATCTCATGGTTGCAATGAATCATAAAATCTCATAGTATCTTTGCATTTCTATTTTCGACGATGCCTTCAGGTTTGTGGTCGTACCAATATTTTGTTCTGTCAAGTCCATACTTGTTGCAAAGTGTCCAATGGACAAGCTTGGCTACATTGTCGTGGCGTCTCTTATATTCCTTCTGGGCTAGTGGTGTACATTGGCTGGTAATATGCCATACGGTTTCACCCTTTTGTCTACAGATTCTGCACTTATTACTTTCTGCCGTGTTGTCTATTCTGTATTTTATGTAGTTTGTTCTTAGTGCTTGCTCTTGGGCAGCACAGATTAGAATTATTATTATTATTATTATTATTATTATTATTATTATTATTATTATTATTATTATTATTATTATTATTGAATGAGAGAGCAGCGCATACCATTAAAGTGACACAAATATATGAAACCCAATTTACCCATCATAATTACCCGTCTGATTAGGGTACAGTAGGCACATGTATCACAACCATATGTGCGCGACATGATGATCTCATATCAAGATAAACAGCACATGACCTTGCGGGTGGGGCAAAGTTAAAATTTTTTTCAGGTTGAGTAGCCAATCCCGCTCAAAAGAGCCCTGAATAAAGCTTATTTTAAGGATGATGAACAAAACACCCATGTTTCCAGAGGTGAATTATTCAAACCCCAAAGAATTCTTCTCGACACATGGCTATGATGCGCCCTCACTACTTCTGCTCGTGATCAGAGTTGCACATATCGTCAGCCACCAAGGGACATGCTTAACTGGTTGAAGTCAAACAACTTACAAGCTAATCTCTGATATTGAGTAGAATATTTGCTGCAGCCCATCTTTTATACCTAGACAAAACAATGTACTTGATAATACTTCCAATCAGTTAAGATCAAAAGCCTTGAGATCCACTGCTTTTTACTGCATCAGGGCATTGTTATTATTATTATTATTATTATTATTATTATTATTATTATTAGTATCATCATCATTAACATTCAATAGTCTTATTTTTATCACATGCTTTCACTGCATTACCGAGCGCAGCTCTGTATCCGTTGGGTATATGCTGTGGTTTATTGAGATACTCTTATTGTAACTGTATTGAAAGTGTTTTACGTAGGATGTGTGCGGTGTCTAGCAGTGCTATTTTCTGTATGTTATATGTATTTGTTAGTCCTGGTGTTTTTGTTATGTATTTGTCTGAATATTTTTTAATGTGCCTATTATGATGGGAATTGTTTCTGTTTTTAGACTCCACGTTCGAGTTATCTCTATTTCCAGGTCTTTGCATTTTGAAAGTTTTTCCATTTCTTTTAGAGAAACGTTGTCATCTGTTGGTATTGATACATCGACCAGAAAGCATTTTTTTCTTGATGATCTCTGACTATTGTTATTATTATTATTATTATTATTATTATTATTATTATTATTATTATTATTATTATTATTATTACATGTTTGACTTTTGCTTTGTATTTGTACAAGCTGACTCCAAGTCTTACCCAGAGACCTCAAGAGACAAGTTAGAAGTTCAAGTTGGTATTATGCCTAGGGTGTCATATATTTGGTTTTGCACACAGTATTGTTCTAAAGAATGTTTAAGAAAATATAAGAAAATTATAAGTTTGTTTTGAAATGTGAGATTACATAGACAGTATTTTACGTAGGATATGGGCAGTTCCCATGAGCACTATCTTTTGAATTTCTGCCATTTTGGAGTTTCCTGGTAACTGAGCTATGTAGGAATCAGCCCCTTTTGCTATCATTCCTAGGGCACCTATAACAACAGGTATTGTTTTAATCTTGAGGTTCCACATTTTGCCATTTTCTATTTCAAGATCTTGAAACTTGCTTAGTTTTTGGTGGGTCTTGACAAATTTATTTATGTCGATTGAGACAGTCATATCAATGAGAAGGCATGATTTTTGTCTGAAGTCTTTCAATATAATGTCTGCCCTATTCGCATCTATCTTTCAGTCAGTTTGAACGGTGAGGTTCCAGAGGAGTGAGATGTGATCATTTTCAAGCACTGGGGGTGGTTTGTGTTCCACCAGTTTTTATCATAGGGCAGGTCCAGATTTTTGCAAATCACCCAGCGAATATACTGTGCTGCTCGTTCATACCTGTTAAGATACTCTGTTGGTGGAAGAAGACTGCACATGGAGACAACATGATCAATGGTTTCATTTTGTTGTTTACGTACACGACATTTTGGTCTACTACCGTTCTTTAATATGTTGACCTGGTAGTTCCTTGGGCTTCTATGATAAAACCTTCTGTTTCTGATTTTAAGCCAGAAGACACTAATCATTGATGGGTAAGGGCTTTGACAACATCGGAATTATTAGCTCCCTTTGGATATTTGCCATTGAGAGGTTTTTCTTGCCATTTATCAGTAAGAATATCTAAGGCAGCAGTTTTAGCACGGGTTTTCATACGCTTAGCTTTTTCTGTGCTTGTTTCTAGAACGTCTAATTCTGGAATTTGTTGTATTTGGAATCACTTAGATATTCCTTTGTCTGTTTTGTTACTGAGTATGATGCTTTCTTGTTTTCATGCTTTAAGACAAGTTTTAACATCCAGTCATCAGAGTTTTTCAGGTAGGTGTCTAGGCCAATTGTGGCAATCTTCATTGCTAATTCCAGTTGTAAAAGTTCACGGCCACCCTCTTTTCTTGGCAGGTAAAGTCGTTCTATATCTGCCTTTTCGTATTTTTCAGTCAAGTAACATGTTTCAGTCGGTCATAATATACAGACATTTCTCATGGCACCAGTACACTGTTTACAGATGCTTACATTTTTTGCTTTCCGTGAACTTTTACGGGTCCAGCTAGTTACTATTATTATTGTTACTGTTGTTATTATTATTGAGTGGGAGAGCAGTGCTTGCCATCAAAGTGACCCTGGAGTACAAATATACGAAACTCAATATACGCATCATAACTATCCGTCTGATAGGAGCACACCAGGCACATGCATCACAACCATATGAACACGACATGGTGATCTTATATCAAGATAAACAGTGCATGACCTTGCAGGTAGGGCCCAGTTAAAATTTTCTTCAGGTTGAGTAGCCCATCCTGCTCCAAAGGTCATTAAATAGGGTTGCTTAAGGAGGATGAACGAAATACTCATGCTTTCAGGGGTGAATTATTCAACCCTCAAGGAATCCCTCTCAACACGAGGCTATGATGCTCCTCTACGATTCCTACTCCTAATCAGAGATGCACATATCGTCAGCCACTAAGGGGCATGCTGAACTGGTTATGATCAAGCAACCGATAAGCAAACCTGAGGTATTGAGCAGAATATTTATTGCAGGCCATATTATTATTATTCTTATCATCATCATCATCATCATCATCATCATCATCATCATCATCATCATCATCATCATCATCATCATCATCATCATTA
>NC_068993.1:32453600-32455743 GCF_001194135.2 Octopus bimaculoides
AGGTCGACTTTGCCTTTAATTCTTTCGGGGTCGATAAATTAAGTACCAGTGAAACACTGGGGTCTATGTAATCAACTAGTCCCCTCCCTCACAAATTTCAGACTTTTGCCTTTTGTAGAAAGGATTATTTTTAATATCGTCGTCGTCGTCGTCGTCGTCATCATCATCATCATCATCATCATCATCATCATCATCATCATCATCATCATCATCATCAGTAGTAGGATTTTATTTTGAGCTTTGGTGACAACAAGTTTCCTCAAATTTCAAGAAACTTCCTTAAGATTCTTGCAGAATACTGAAAGGTACTTTTCTGCAGGCTGACAACGCGAGTTTCAATTCCAATTTCTTTCAGTCTTTTAAGTAGTATTTTGGGCGCTCTGACAGAAATAAATACCGTTTTAGTTTTCTACGGTCTCTTCCGCTCTCTGGAAAGATCTCAGTTTTTTTTCAATTTCTTTCGTAGCGACTCTGCTATCATAGGGAATTGCAAGATCTATGGTCTTGCGCTGTTTACTTATGTTGTCCTCTGTAATCATATCGGATCTTGCTTCAATAGTATAGTCAGTATTTATATGGAATCACAAGATCCTGTAATTTTCATCTTCTAACACAGCCTCTAGTTTGTGTTCATAGCACTTTTGTAGTATTTTAAAGTCACACATTCGACAAATGCACTCTTTTACGTATACGTTTATACTCCTTTTGCGTTAGTACATTGCAGTGACTCAAAAGGTCATTGATACTTTCGTCTGTTTTGTTCATCCTTGCCGTTATCGGTTTTGTTCTAATGGTTTGTTCCTGAGCGGCTATAATTAGCGTTTCGCTTTCCAGTTCCGTCAGCCAAAGTCAATGTTATTTATTTCCAACATTCTCAATTGTTTGAATTGGCTGTGTAATTTCATTTCTTTTCATTTACTTATTCCGTTGTTGCTCTTTTTCTCTTTGAATTCTTTTTCTGTTTCCAGTCAATTTTGGGGTATCGCTGGTTGCATACAATATTCTTTCTTTATTCTACACAACATAGTTTTTCAAACCCAGTATCGCAGTACTAATGATGTTTTCTGCATTTAGTAATCCTCTGCCACCTACCTTTCTTGGTAGGTAGAGTTTGTTGCTATTACTTTTAGGGTGGTGAGAGTTATGCATAGTGAACAGCTTCCTAGTTCTGTACAAGTTCTGTAGCTCGGCTTCTGTACATTTCAGAAATGGAGCAGAGTATCCCAATCCTGGTATAGCTCATGTATTTATGGCTTTAACGTTACCCCCTCCATTTAATCTTGTTTCCAGCACCTTCCTAACTCTCCTCATATATTCTTTAGTTATTTTCTCTCTCGTTTCTAATTCCGTTATTCTATCGTCTTACAGCGCTTGTGGGTATTTGTATCCCTCATTATTTCACAGCAGAACTGGCAAGGTTGTTAGCACGTAGGGCAAAATGTTTATTAGTTTTCCGCCCATCTTCACGTTCTGAGTTCAAATTCAGCCGAAATAGACTTTTCTTTTCATTCTTTCAGAGTCGATAAATTAAGTACCAGTTGATAACTGGGGTGGATATAATCGACTAGCCCCTACTTCAAAATTTCTGGCTTTGTACATATAGTAGGAAAGATTATCGTGATTATTGTTCTTTAGACGTCATAACATCTCAGATTAATCAGACCATTGTTCAAAGGCTTCCAAATATGGCTTTATTTTTGATTCTCAGACAATGATTTCCAGGTGTACATTATACAACAACGGTAAAGTGTGAGTTGAGAAAGGCGAAACAGCTATTTCTAGCAAGATGAGCTACCACAAAGTGGAATCCTCACTCATTGGCCAAAGATCATTGTCATCAACATGGGTGGCGAGTGGTCTCATTTTGCTACAGCAATGTTTGGGAAAGGTATTAGAACAAGAACCACTAAGAAGGGGTGGCTAGTTACAATAAATAAGGAACTGTACTGTTTTATGGTTCCTAGTTTGTCTTTATGATAAACTCGGCGACATTGCTCATATAAACGCCAGGTTTTACTGTGTTCATATTATACACCAAAGTAAACTAGTTTGTCTCCAGGTACATGCGTCGCCCATTTAATATATACCTATAAATATACATACATATAACTATATATATGTATATATATATATATATATATAT
>NC_068993.1:32456242-32457251 GCF_001194135.2 Octopus bimaculoides
ATATATATATATATATATATATATATATATATACACACAAATATTTAGCTACATGTGGACATGATCCGAAAGCAAGTCCTATCTGTAATCTCGGGGGGACCAAAAACGTAACAGATATTTAACCACGTGTGGACATGATCCGAGATATTTGTTACGTTTTTGGTCCCCCCGAGATTACAGATAGGACTTGCTTTCTATATTGTGTCCACATACAAGCTTTTTATCTCTCTATACTTTTTACTTATATTTTTCTATATATTTTTTATATTTTTTTACATATTTATAGAGATATTGTTTTATAGGTTTATTGCTCATATATTTTTTACACATATTTTTTCTGTATTCTACCTTCCACCCTGCATTTTTCTTGTGCGTATATAGACGTGTACATGGAACCTTTTGTGCGCGCTTGTGGAGGTGTGCGTGCGTATATAGACGTGTGTGTGTGCGTGGATGCGAGTATGTGCGTATATATAGACGTACTTTACCCTTATTGCATTTTTACACTTTTTTACACTTGAAAAAGACTTGCACACTTCAGCGGTCCTACATGGCGAATGAGTATTTGTATGTGTGTATATGTATATATATGTGTGAGGGTTTTTTCACGCTAGCTACTTCATAAATTCTTATAAAAGAATTCATCCTATTATTGAATTAAATAAATAACCAGAATATATTCAGTGCTGAATTTATTCTGAAAAAAACACATGTACCGAGATGCACATCGAAAAGTCCGCCACTTACATAGATATATAGGGATAAACAATCTTCTATATACTATACTGGGTACACGAGGTGTTCGTTTGGTATGTTGATTTTCTGTTTATTTCTATGTGTCTTGACCATATTATACTGACGAGTAGAAGTCGCATAATACTGCGATAACTACGAAATCATGATCTATAATTTAGTCTGATTTTAAGGGGCTAGCTTTGAGAGTTGCATTTCCTCGCGTTCGGTAAAAATGTGTTTATTATGATAGTTTGACCTTAGAGTCCCTCTTAGC
>NC_068993.1:32457619-32458786 GCF_001194135.2 Octopus bimaculoides
TGTGTGTGTGTGTGTGTGTGTGTGTGTGTGTGTGTGTGTGTGTGTGTGTGGTAAGTATCGACGACTGTTTTTAGGCTTTATACTTTCGCCAGTGGACATTTAGCCTCTCAGCTAAACTCCTAGACATCTCCTAAATGTATGCCGTATTCCGGTTCCTACAATCGCCCTCCATGCATTTTATTCCGTAGACTACATTCATGGTCTTATAATTAGTACTAGGGTTAAAAGTAAACATAATGTGGTTCCAACAGTACATGTGGTCTTGTCAAAGTACAAACTGAGATTTGATTAACCACCCTGGTTTTTCTACAATTTTAATGTTGAATTTAACTTCTTCTGTAGCGTTCGTAAACCTGCGTGTGTGTGTATGTGTATATGTGTGTTTGAAGTATACGCATAGAAATATGCGATTATACAGCTAGAATATATATAGTGGTGTGTTTACTTGAATATGTACATATGTGTATGTATGTATATGTGTGTGTGTGTGTGTGTGTGAGTGTGTGTGTGCGTGTGTGTGCGTGTCTGTGTGTGTGTGTGTGTGTGTGTGTGTGTGTGTGTGTGTGTGTGTGTGTGTGTGTGTGTGTGTGTGTGTGTGTGTGTGTGTGTGTGTTTTGTTTTTGTGTCTGTGTAAAGCGAAGTATTTAGCAATGATGAATGTCTAACTGGACTTCTAATGTAAAGACAACTTTTATAAGCCGAGATAATCTTCCGTAAAGGGTGTTTATATAAATAAAAGTTGGTAGTATGATTGTTTAAAATAGATTTGTGTATATCTTGCTGATTTTTGTTTTGTCGAGCTAAGCTACTTATATAAAACTATGTGTGTGTTTATGAAACAATGTATGCGTCTGCGCAGGAGTATATGCAATATATATACTTGTGTATATTTACGTTACTTGAGTAAGTCCCGTTGTGTATACGCATAAATGTGTGTAGTTTCCGTAATTTATACGTTGTTATTATTATAAGTAGGTTTCGTCTCTCTCTCTCTCTCTCTATATATATATATATATATATATATATATATATATATATACATGTATGTGCACACATGCGTGCATACACACATGCACGCACGCACACATAAATACATGTGTGTATGTTTGTATGCATGAACATGTTGCGAATGCATAAATGTATGAGTATTTATACGTGTGTTCATAC
>NC_068993.1:32458813-32460877 GCF_001194135.2 Octopus bimaculoides
ATATATATATATATATATATATATATATATATACATACATACATAGATATACATATATATATGCATACATATATATGTACATACATACATACATACATATATACATATAACTACATATATGCAGACATATACATATATATATGCGCGTAATTTTATGTATGCATGTATATTTGTGTGTGCGTATATGTGCGTATGTGTGTGTGTCTTAGCGTTTATGTTTGTATGCATATGTCTATATATTCATCTATGTATGCATGTATACATACATGCATACGTACATCTACATATATATGTATGTATGTATGTATGTACATATGTATGTGTGCATATATGTTTGTATGTATGTATGTATGTATGAATATACACGCGCATGCATGTATGTATGTACGTACGTATGTATATATGTATATATATATATATATATGTATATATATATATGTATGTATATATATATATATATATATATATATATATATATATATATATATATATATATATATATATATATATATATATGTATGTATGTATGTATGTATGTATGTATGTATGTATGTATGTATGATACGTTAGTGTACAAAAAAACAGAGAGATGTGAAGGAAAAGCAAACATGGTATACTAGCTTGACGCTTAAGAAACAATGAAAAAGTCTTTGACGTTTTGAGCTTATGCTATTCTACAGAAAGTAATGAGGAGAGAAAACAGATGGAGAGAGGGGGAAAACGGTCAGAGAGAAAATCACAACGTGAATAATTTAACGGTTGCATATATATATATACATATATATATACTTCGTTTTGGGATTTGGTTTGCAAGATTCTTTATGTGAGTTCGTGTATTGAAACATTTTGTTGTGTCTGAGGTGAGTCATTCTCTATAAGTACCTGGTCCTAAATATAGATGTAGTTGATGGTACCTTTGGTACAATACAATACCGTGCAGTTTGGGCTTTTGTATAACACCCAATGCTAAAGTTAGGTACTAGCTCTTCTAGGATTTTCCATATGTATATTATTGCATATCTCTCACGCCTTCGCTCTAGGGAATGAAGCTGTAGTTTTCCCAGCCTATCCCTGTATGTTTCTGTGAGTTTGCCTGTCTATGTGTATGTTTGTGTATCTGTATGTTTGTCTGTGCCTGTATGTGTGTGTGTGTGTGTGTGTGTGTGTGTGTGTGTGTGTGTGTGTGTCTGTGTCTGTGTGCGTCTGTGTGTGTGTGTGAACGCAGCTGACTGAATGGTTAAGAAATTCGTCGCGTAAAAGGAGGTCCCAGTTTCGATGCCCCTACATGTCATCTTGGACAAGTGTCTTTACCATAGATTCCCACCGATCCACGCCTTTTGATCGAATTTGAGAATACAGAATCTGTATGGAATCCCCTAGAAAGGACCTGATCACTCTCTAATTCAAAGAACCAGCCTGACCACAAACTGTAACACGGTGATTCTACACGAGGGTTACGGTAAATGTATACGTGTCTGTGGAATACTCAGCCACTTACAAGGTAATTCAATAAGCAAAGAACTCAGTTGATCTAATAACTAAATAACTCATTGTCGAAACCATTTGCGTGTGTGCGCGCGCGTATCCATTACATATGTTTGTATTAATCTTCCTTGTGTGTCTAACTATATGGGCGCAAGGGCATCTGTATACTAGTTATGAGTTATTTCCCTTGATGGTGGTGAGATGGGAGGCGAGGAGACTGCAGCAATGATAATTAAACGTTTAAGAGCGTCTGTTTCCTTTGTAACTATTATTCTGTTAGGTTTAAAATTGCGAACATTCGAGGAAAACACATACATTCAAAAAATCTTCTTACGATAATGGCAAGGGTTCTCTAACATCTGTCCCACTGTCTGAGACTGGTTGGCTCTCTTAAACCAAACGTTCTTTGAGTGTGTTTGGCAATAAAACCATTATTTGTTCCTTCAAAGTTGTATTACAATATTGGTGAGGTTTTAAACAAATGAAACATTAAATCGATGTTATAAATCTTCATAGAAATGTGTGTGTGTGTTGCGTGTACATATGTGTTTATATGTGTATATATATATATATATATAT
>NC_068993.1:32460887-32465066 GCF_001194135.2 Octopus bimaculoides
CACATATTCACATACATACTTACATGCACACACACAACATACACAGAAAGACATATACATAAAAATGCATAATCACACAAACGTTCATACATACAGATACCAGTACACGCTCATACCAACAGCACATGCTGAAGCGTGCGCCTACATATATACATACATATACACATACATATATACATACATATATCTGTGTGCGTGTACGTATACGCCCGTGTGTGCATATATGTATGAACTTTTACAGTTCATACATATCCACGCGCGCTGAATCGGTTTGATTCTCAGCATTGCGAGATCAAATCCTAGAGGTCTATTTTTGTCATTCATTCTTTTGTGGTCGATAAAATAGTAACAGACCAGGACTGCGGGTTGGTGGAACTGTCAAAAAACAGAATTTGTACCTGCTCTTTTGCATTGAGAGTTCAAATACCGGTTGACATACATGGATGGTGATAGATTTAATCCCTTGTCCAATTTAACAACACCTTGGCTTACAAATATTGGGACCGGGTCTCAGGTTTAGGAATAACTTCCTCTCATTCTTCCTTCCGCCCTCCCACTCACAGGTCCCTATGGAGGGTCACTCCCACACCACCACCACGATTAGAAGGCTAAGAGAATTGACCTGACGGAATTCGCAAATTAGTAGACACTGAATAAGGGTGCAAAATTATCTTCACTTAAGCTCGTATGTCTCAAACAACTAGTCCCTATTTACACAATATGGTCTGTATAGAGTTGTTGATGTGATTATTGTATATAAGGTACTTTCTACAGCTGCGTGTCTCTATTTTGTCTGTTAGCGACTGCCAGAGCTTGCAGTGCGCGCCTCATTGTTGGTACATGCATAGGCACATACATTCATGTATGTACGTATAGGTATATATTATTTATACATGTATATATATATATATATATATATATACGCACATATTTAAAATATATATATATGAGTGCGTGTGTGTGTGCGTGTACACAGACATGCATACACACACAGACATGAAAAATCGCCTTTCCATTTAAGTACCTCACTACAAAACATAAACACACAAACAATATTTTACCTTTCAATGATGTACACACACACACACACATACATACATACATATATACATACATACATATGTGCATACTTAAACACAGATACACACATAGATAGATAGATAGATAGATAGATAGATAGATAGATAGATAGATAGATAGATACGTTAGATCTTTGATGTTTGTGAAAGATCACCTTCATTGCAATGGCGCCACAAGTACCTAAGTAGGTAGTACTTAAGGTGACTTCTTAGAGTCTCAGATTGGCATTTATTTATCCGTTTGGCACGAAACCATTAGCGATTCCACTTAGTCGATATTTACGAAATAACGAAAACCTGCGCCTGGTCTTCATGAAATTTCAAAGAATGATTCTTTTGGAATTTGTGAAACACATTCATCTCTCACCTCTTTGGCGACTGTGTTTGGTGTAATTACCATTCCAAACACTGCCAAAAGAGTTTTGGTGCTACACGTGGAAGTGTTGACGAATGTATATAATATGGCGTGTCAGCTGTTGAAGTCAGCCCGTCCGTTGTTTGTTTAAATCTTCTTCATTCAAATGTAACCCGATTGCTTACCCATACAAGTACCCCACACACACGTAAATGTATACGTGTGTGCAGGTTGTGCTCGTACGTGAATGGGCGTGCTCAGTTGTCATTATTTAGCCCTTGGGTAATCAAGTCGTATAGTCCCCTGATTAAAGCCAATCCATTCATGACTATCTCCTCCTTTTAAGGATACCCATGTACGACCACATTAACAAAATACGCTCTTTATATACATGTATATATATGTGTATATTTATATATATGCATACATATATATACATACATATCGATATACATACATATATATATACATTCATATATATATATATATATATATATATATATATATATATATATATATATATATATATATGGTGGTTGTCTACTCTTTATGCAGAGTTTGACCACCTCTTGTACCATCATAGCATCTGACAATGTTCTGAAAAGACACCCACATAGTTTGCACATCCGATTTGGACTACCAAGAGCTGCAGATAAGTTCTCATTTTTGTCGATCTTAAAATGTCATTTGAGGCCTCCATTAGTTTTGCAAACCTTTTGACATACACTGCATTCAAAGGTGTGCACAGACATACAGGCAGAACAGTTGGTGGAGGTTCGTTTTCCACGGGTTCGCAGATGAGATTTGAGCCCAGCAAAAGAAAGGCATGGTCTCTCACAAACTGTGCACACAAAAAGGTCATTGGGATTCACATTCTCGATCATAACATTCTTCCTTAAATCTCTTTTGAGTCTTGCATGCATTATCTTGGCCTCTTCAAACGCTTTCACTCCACTCCACACTTATGTTCGCCATCTAGCTCGATCCGAAGCAAAGATTTCTATGTCTTCTGGATCCATTCCAAGTGACTTCATAGTAGTTCTTACGCAGTCCTTAAACCTTTTTTTTAGGTTTATGCTGATACCGTTTCCCCTCTGCAAGCTCACCATAAAACAGCTGTTTCGGCATGCGTTAATCTACCATTCGAACAATATGGCCACACCAGCTGATTTGGTTTCTCAAAATCATAGCTTTAATTGAGGTGATGCCTGCAGATGCAAGGACATCTGTGTTTGGAGTAAAAGAACTCCATTTAATGTTTTAAATGCGATGAAGGCATTTTTGGTGGAATTGTTCTAGCAATTTAAGATGCCTTTCATAACAAGTCCAGGTTTCACTAGAATACAACAGGGATGGTAAGACAAATGATTTGTAAAGAGCCTGGTTTGTATTCTTATTTATATGTCGCCGGCACCAAACGCGTGACTCCAAGCCACCAAATGCTTTTGCTGCCCATTGAATTCACAGCTGCATTTCTCTATCAAGATTTCCATCATCTTGTACAGAGCTTCCAAGGTAGATGAACGAATCGACAACCTCAAGTAACTTACCCTTAACAAAAGTTTTAGTGGAGTTACAAACAGCACCACACGCAGGTTGATGTATTACAACTGTTTTTTCAAGTTGATGGTCAAGCCAAAATCATCACAAGCTGAGTCAAATGCAAATACAAGAGATTGCAAACCTCTTTTCAGAATGACTGACAAGATCGCAATCGTCAGCATATAAAAGTTATGATGAGTGAAGTATAAATCTTCGTTTTGAATTTCAGTCTGGTCAGATTAAAAACATTCGCTGTTGTTCGATATTTTATGTAAATACCCTCCTCAGAGTTTTGAAAAGCTTGTGACAGCTTAGTAAATTATATTGCAAAGAAGGTGGGTGCATCAAGATCACCTTGCTTAACTCCATTTTCCATAGCAAAAGATTCAGAGAGCCTACCACCAAAGTTAACTCTAGCTTTCATATCTTGATGCAAACCCCTGATCATGTTTACAAATTTTTCTGGGCAACCGATTTTCTTTAGAATCGAAATCCACAGAGCAATTCGATTAACAGTATCGAATGCTTTGCTCAAATCAACAAAGCAATGGTAAAGAGCAAGATTCTGTTCAATGTACTTTTCTTGTAATTGTCTGATAGCAAAGATAGCTGTGCACCTGGAGGAACGAAAACCACACTGAGACGCAGACACTAAATTTGAAACTATGAAGGTATTTAAACGTTCTAACAAAATGCGGGCAAGTACTTTTTCAACCACAGACCAAAGCGAAATCCCACGAGAATTATCACACAGATCCTTTGGCCCCGATTTATGCAAGGAGACTAAAATGGCATCAATCCAGTCATGAGGCACTTTCTCAGATCTCCAATAGGGACAAATTAACATATTTAAGAGTTCAAACATTTTGTCACATCCCAACCCTCTATTTCGAGACTTCTGCGCAGACTCCATCAGACGCTGGAGACTTATTGTTATTCAACTTATTCACAGCTAAATAAATGTCATTTAGAGTTGGTTCAAATGCCATCTCTTCTATAACTGGAAGGCGTTCGATTTTTTCTATCAAACCATTGGCATCATTTCTATCAGCTGCTTCTGGTGCCCCTTTTGCTCTATCATTCCACCATTCCTGTTTAATTTTCCTTAGAGCAGTCTGCACTTTTCTTTTCAGCTTTCTGTAAGCTTCGTTTGAGTTAGGGTTCAAGGACTATATATATATATATATATATATATATATATAT
>NC_068993.1:32470191-32472343 GCF_001194135.2 Octopus bimaculoides
GTGTGTGTGTGTGTGTGTGTGTGTGTGTGTGTGTGTGTGTGTGTGTGCATAAGTGTGTGCATATGTGTGTGCATATGTGTGTGTGTGTATGCGTGCGTGTGCGCGTGCGTGTGTGTGTCTGTGTGTGGCAAATACACATAAATACCTATGTATTTATGTATTTGTGTGTGTGTGTGTGTAGTTGAAAAAAGGAATACGGATGGCTTTTCTGATAATTTTTAAACTTTAATAATTAGATGTTTATAAAAAAAACATCTAATTATTGAAGTAGAAAATTATCAGGAAAACCATTTACATTGATTTTTCAGGGAAGACTTTCTATATCTTATTCGACTACATATACATATTCTATATCCTTTCAAAATTTATTCTATATCCTTTCAAAATTTATTCTACATCCTTTCAAAATTTCTCCCAGACGTTACCCATTACAATTCGTCTTGGCCTAACGGCCCTAAACGTTAGTTTTCGTCGATCGTTTCTGTACGTCCACTCTGATGTCGTTTGTTCGTTCGAAGCCCTAACTCACCACAAATTTTATATTTTTAAAACTTCTGGATGCTGCTGTCTTATGAAGTTTTCCTGTCTTGCCGTTAAAAGCACAAAACAGGTAGTAATAAACAGTCTACATCTGATGAGTTAGACTTCTTTTGGTATTTTGTACCGTACTTGTCTCTCGTTGTGTGTTTATGCATTCTCACTTTATGGCGATGTCCTGTACTTCATATGTACAGTACTTGGAAGGAAGGTGAATAGCGTTTGATCGTTACATTGACCATGACAGAGAAAGTTGTCAGGGCGATATCTGTTGAGAGGCATACGCAAAGTTCCAGAAAGTGTGTGGAGAGGAGTGTATGAGCCGCACACGAGTGTACTAGGGGTTCAGACGTTTCCAAGAGGGCCGAAAGAAATTTAGATATTGACAAACGTTCTGGGAGACTCGTAACCAGCAGAACTGAGAAAAACATCGCAGATGTGCGTGCAGTTGTGAGGGGAAATTGTCGAATCACCATCTGTGAATTATCAGAGGATGTTCAGATTAGTTACGGTTCAATTCAATCCATTATCACTGACGATTTGAGTATGAGACGCGTGCCTTCCAAGTTTGTACCAAAACTGCTTTCAGCTGACCAAGAAGATACTAGGGTTTCAGTTGTACAAGATCTCCTTGATTGTGTTGAGAACGATGAAAACTTTTTGAAAACTTTGCGTGGGCCTCTGAGCAGGTATCGCCAAGCTTTTGATGCAGATTCTCTGCTCAACTTTCTCTGTCATGTTCAATGCAACGATCATACGCTACACACCTCTTCCAAGCACTGCTGAAAACAGCAGACGTGAGCTGGAACGTTCAAATTTAGTGCGTATGCACAGCAAAGTTCAAAGTTAATCTGTGCCAAGCGGCTTTACTCTGCGTGCTTTAATTTCGTTACTTTGGCAACAGTACGGATACTTATTGATCAAACAATGTATGTAGACATAAAAAAGATTATTCTTCAGAATCTAATTTCTGTAATAAAGAAAAAAAGGTCGCTAAAACATACGAATGATCACTTGCATGTGTATGTGCGTGTGTGTGTGCGTGTGTGTGTGCGTGTGTGTGCGCGCGCGCGCGTTTGTGTGTATGTGTGTGTGTGTGTGTGTGCCTGTGTGTGTGCCTGTGTATGTTGGTGGGTGTATGAGAATGTGGGAGCTAACGTGACAGGAACTTCATTTACCCACGTTCAATAATATCCTGAATTGTTTATAAAGTCCACCCGATATCTACCCAGCATTATATACATCCCATTGCAATTATGGCAGTAGTCATTATGTACAAACGCAAATATATACACCCACGCACACATACACATAGACACTCTAGCACACACGGACTCACACTTACACTTACGCACACACACCCAATCACACACGCACATGCTCACCCATACAGGAATATACATGTTTAAAACTATTTGTGCATGTTTATATACTTATTTATATATGGAAGTATAAAATGTTATATATATTTATATACAATTGTGTGTGTGTGTATGTGTGTGTGTGTGTACGTTATGTGCGCTCACAAACAATAAATACACACACGTGTTTATACACATATACACAGATGTAAATATATATATCTATATGTGTGGGTGTGTATATATATATATAT
>NC_068993.1:32474791-32476025 GCF_001194135.2 Octopus bimaculoides
ATATATATATATATATATTTATATATATATATATATATATACATATATATATATGTATATATGTATGTATATATGTATGTATATATGTATGTACGTATGTATGTACGTATGTATGTATGCATGTATGCATTATGTGTGTATATATACATATATATTTGTAAATATGTGTGTGCGTGTGTGTGTGTACGTGTGTGTGCGTGTATGTGCGCGTGTGTGTGCGCGTGTGTGGGCGCGTGTGTGGGCGCGTGTGTGTGCGCGTGTGTGTGCGCGTGTGTGTGCGCGTGTGTGTCCGCGTGTGTGTGCGCGTGTGTGTGTGTATGTGCCCGTGCGCGTGTTTGTAAGACAACCTTGCAATAAAGTCTATGACGTTATGAGTAAGTGTATGCCATTACTGACATGCGAACACAATCTCGCACACAACTCATCCATGACTAATATCCTATACTAATACCGAAACATTAACGTGTGGATAGCGTGTGTGTATATATGATATATGCGTGTATATATATATATATATATATATACATATATATATATATATATATATATACATATATATATATATATACAGAGAGAGAGAGAGAGAGAGAGAGAGAGAGAGAGAGAGAGAGACATATACACATTTATGTCTATACATTCATACTTTTGCATGATTATGTATATATATTTAATTTATACATGCATTCGTGTGTGCTAGTATATGTGTGTGCGAATGTGTAAGTGTGCACACGAATGTCCGCCAGTACGTATGTATAATAAGTTAGATTTTTGTATTAACAAACCAGAGGAAATGAATTTAATGCTGTTATCAGAACTTAAAGTCGTTAAACAGATAGCTAGCTAACTACCTAGAGAGACAGAAAGACAGATGGAGAGAAAGTAAATGAGAGAGAGAGAGATGTGTAAGATACATTTGTTTAAATGGTTATAATTCTATATATGTTGTAGACGTGTGTGGATTAGAATGCATCTGTGTGAGAACATATCTTCGTAACAGTTCCAGACGTTCTCCGATAAAGATACAAACACACACGTGTGTGGGGTGAGATTTGTTGTACAAGTTATCTAGTGTATGTCAATGTGTACGATTGAATATCCATGCATGTGCACGCGACTTAGGGCCATGCGGGGCACGATATGATTAATGCGTGCTAATGCGTTATTTCGTTAACTTTTGCTTATTATATACATACATACACACATACATATATATATATATATATATATATATATA
>NC_068993.1:32476329-32477049 GCF_001194135.2 Octopus bimaculoides
TTATACCCGGCAAATTCGTCGCGCCTCAGATCCTAGATCTGGCCGGCCGCTGACCACACACGCGTAACACAGCCAGCCAGTTCCAGCGATGACATCAACAACACCATCGTACAACTAAGAACTACAAGCATCGCCCCCGACGTCGCCTACAGCATCGTCCAACTACGACTACCAGCATCGCCGCCAGCGTCAACATGACTCTACACGTACACAAGCTACCAACAGCTAACTGCAGCACTTCTCTTCGACCCTGTTTGTGTGAATCGCTTCACCACGAAAAATAGCAGCCAGAATCCGACGCCTGCGAAGAACATCTGTATTCAAGAACCCGGCTTGGCATAGAAACCCTAACATCACGACGAGTGATCGCTCTGCCCCAACGCTTTAACTTCTTATATACAGACACTTACCACTGTGTACTCTAACAAAGAACTGGTATCTTAAATTCCTTATACGTGTTACTGACTCTAATCTATACTCTGTAACTCTTACATACACATACATATTTGTACACACACTCTTCTCTTTACATGACGGCCTGTCTTATATTGTGTTTTATTATGTCGCATTCACACACACACAGACATACAATTTAATGCTCCAATAAATCTTACTGTTATACATTTATCGGTTGGTTCAATATTGTCTTCCTTACTGGCATTTACGAATTCTCTATGTTATAGAATTATAACATATTTATCATTTTATATTTTTGTGTTC
>NC_068993.1:32479084-32479775 GCF_001194135.2 Octopus bimaculoides
CTTTCTAAAAAGGTTCTTTTCTCAATCTTAACTCTTTGAGAAAAATCTTCTCTCCAAATATTATAACTGTATCAAAGGATTTCTAAAACACTTCAAATATATATATATATATATGTATGTATGTATGCATGTATATATACAGGGTTATTCAAAAAGAATGAACCGATTTCATTAGGCAATATTTTAATAAGGAAAAGCAATAGAAAACTCCAGCTAAGTCACATGTATTTACTCACAATCAACTTTTATTTCCTGTCTTTCAAGTATTTAATGTGGGCACCACCTGCAGCACGGGCAACATCAATGTGATGAGAGAATTCCTCCCAGATGCCTATCATGATCCACTGAGTTGATCGCTGTTGTTATTCGATGTTTAAGGTCATCGAGGTTAGTGGGTAGCGATGGAGTTTTCTAAGTTTTGAATGGCTGCCACACCTGAAACATCGCATAACAATAGCGATCAACTCAGTGGATCGCGATATGCTGATATGCGTCTAGGAGGAATTCTCTTATCGCATTGGTATTGCCTGTGCTGCAGATTGTGGCCACATTGAACACTTATAAGACAGGAAATAAAAGTTGACTGTGAGTAAATACTTGTGACTTAGCTGGAGTTTTCTATTGCTTTTCCTTATTAAAATATTGCATAATTAAATCGGTTCATTCTTTTTGACTAACCCTGTATATATAT
>NC_068993.1:32479931-32484878 GCF_001194135.2 Octopus bimaculoides
TTCTGTTGTGTCTGGGGAGAGTCATTTTCTTATTGTGCCTTAAAATTTAACACACTCACCAATAAAATTTTAAAGCACAATATGTGTTAAATTTTAAGGCACAATAAGAAAGAAAATGACACTCCCCAGACACAACAGAATATGCTTCAACACACGAAATCACATAAAAAATCTTGCAAACCAAATCCAAAAACGAAATATATATATATATATATACATACATACATACATACATATATATACATACAAATAAATATACGACGGGCTTCTTTCAGTTTCCGTCTACAGAATCCACTCACAAGGCTTTGGTCGACCCGTAGCTATAATAGAAGATACCTAACAAAGATGTCACGCAGTGGGATTGAACCCGGAACTATATGGTTGAGAAGCAAGCGTCTTACCACACAGTCACGCCTACGCCTTGCCACTTTCACTCGAGTGTTCTATAAGTGCCAACGCTACTGTTATTTTAACCCCACGAAGATATCTCCTCCAGCTGGTTATTCAGTGCGCTTTCGCACTCGATATTTATTGCAAACGAAAGAGTACTTCTGCCACCCAAGCTCAGAAGCCACCGGATGACATGATTTCGATATTATTGTATCACTCCAGTGGTAGGTATACGTTTGCCCGACATAGCATTAGTCTGACCTACAGAAAAACAGTATCATACAGTCACTGATCTACTAACTAGCTAATATCGAACAGTGAAAATGAATGTTCAAAACCGCATTGGCGAGTAAATACTCTTTATTTGTGCATTAACAAGGCAACCAATGGTTTCATGTAAAAAGTTCTTTACAATTGGTCAAGCGTGCCATATACGTGCGTGCGTGAGAGTGTGTGTGTTTGTGTATGTGCGTGTGTGTGTTTGTGTATGTGCGTGTGTGTGTGTGTGCGTGCGTGGTTCACCGCTTGACAACCGATTTACTAAGCGGTCCGACAAAACAGAAGAAAAATGAGTGCGAGGCTTTAAAAGAAAATAAGTTCTGGCGTGGATCTGTTCGACTAAAACTCTTCAAGGTGGTGCCCCAAAATGGCTGCATTAGCTGAAACGAGTAGTGAAAAATAAAATATACATACACACACGAACATATAAGTATGTATACATATATGTATGTATGCATGTATGTATGTAGGTGTGAGTATATATATATATATATATATATTTAGTTATTTATTTATATATCTATATATATATACATGTGTAAAAATCGCGTATCAGTTATCCAAACGTGGTGCCTCGAATGACATGCTGGTGTGTATATGTGTGTGAATGTGTGTGTACGCGTGCGTGTGTATGAGTGTGTGTGTGTGTGTGTATGTGTGCGTATGCGTGTGTATGTGTGTATGTATATATATTATGTATGTATATATATATATGTATATATATATATGTATATATATATGTATATATATATATATATATGTATATATATATATATGTTGTATATATATCGAGGAAGAAAGAAAGAAAGAAAAAAAGAAGGGGGCCTTGAGCGCGTGTATGCATTAGTTGAGATTAGTTGAGTGAGTGAGTGCAGATCTGAGATTTATCAACCATCACCAACTGAGAGAAGGCCATGTGCACTCGATGTGTGTTTGTGTGTGTGTGTGTGTGTGTGTGTCCGCGTGTGTGTGTGTGTGTGTGTGTGTGTGTTTGTGCGCGCGTGCGTTTGTATCTGTGTGTGCGTGCGCGTGTGGATACTTGTTTGTTCCTATATAGGTGTATACATATGTGTATATGTATCTAATCAAATTCTCTATACATTTAAGTATATATCGCTGTTTGTGTGTGTATACGTGTGTGTGTCAGTTCACATTTCTGTGAAAGCACCCATGTATCAGCTATCAGAATTATCAATTTATCACACAACAGCAGCAGCAACAACAACAACGACAATATACAGACAAAAATATACAAAACAAAAAATTATTTTAGATCTGGTTAGGCTGTAGTAATAGCTGTATGTTCAGGTGTGTGTATGTGTGTCCGTGTGTGTGCGTGCGTATGTGTGCTTGCTTGTGTGCTTGTGTGTATGTTTGTATGTATGTGTGTATGTGTGTGTATGCGTGTTTCTTTGTGCATGTTTATTTATTTGATTGTGGAAGTTTGAGCGCACACACGTGCGTATATGTGTGCGTATATTATATATGTATTACATATATTATATATATGTGTGTATATATATATATATATATATATATATATATATATATATATATATATATATATTAATATGTAGCAGAAGCCAGAGATTTACTCAAAGGCTGAGAGTTGGCACTTATCAAACTTAAGTTTGGTAAGTGCTAACGCACGAAAGTTTAGGTCCTTGAGTTACTCTATCGCTTCTACAAAGCATTAATAAATTATACATATATATTACTCATACTTTGAGTTCTATTTTACCTGTTTGCATCACCAAACCTATATATATATATAGAAAAAGTTTTAGTATCATAATTATGGACTATACATAATCTACAGTTGCACCTTAAAAAGAATATGTGTCTATAAAGAAACAATCGTAGTACTGTCAACTGGATTCTGTCCACCTAACAGTTTGTCATGTTTATTTACCAGCGAAATGTCAAAGAATGGACAAAATAGTAACAAAATGTATTTGAAGAGCCTCTAGGTGGAATGTTGAGATTTCTTTTATCATTGTGTAGGTCGTTGGCCAAACGGTGCATGCTCAAATATTTTTGTGAAGTGAAACTTCATAAATATTAAAGGCAACCCATATTGAATTAGACGAGATGTGACCGACCGATTTTGGCATTTTTGGTCGATATCACTATCAACTCATTACCTCTCTTTTCTGGGGGTTTTTTTTTTTTTTTTAGTATCAAGAGGTTTGACTCAACTAACACAACAGGGAACCATTTTCCAACGTTAAAAGAAGACAAATAAGGATCAGTGGCAGACTATATTACAGAATGTTTCAAACTTTTGGATCAATTTCAAAAGACGTGTCTAGAGTTCAATCTCCCAAATACTCTAAACTCCTTTTATTATGAAAAAAAGATTAGACCCTTGATTTCCTACAACTTCATTACAAATAGATAATTCATTGATATTTACATTTAATGTTTATAAATCTTCTGTAGTTATTGAAGAACTCCACTTTTGAAGAATCACGCAGTGAAAATTCTATCATTTTAACCTAGTGAACAGTGTTCCGTAGTGGGGTTTTTTTGTGTTTTTATTCCACCATTCAATTTACCTAAGAACATAATGGATCCAACACTTACAGATAGTAAATATTGTAAACCAACAAAGAATTTCTGTATCGTCACTTTCAGTTTTCCAAAGTAGAACCAGCCTCCAAAAGTACAAGGTAACATGTTTCTTTAAAAGTTAAAACTCTGTATTCTATAACACCTTTGGCTCTGAAACCGTCATAACTATCTGGTTAATTAACGTTTAAGTCATTATATCTATTTGATTAATTAATAAATGTTTATTTATAAATAGCTGATTCATTGACGAATGTTTAAATCATTATAATCGTCTGGTTAAACCTGGTTAATAATGTTTAAATTTTAAATATCCGATTAATAACTGAATGTTTACATCACAATAACTATCTAGTTAATTATAATATTTAATTAAGGTTGTTTAGTTTAATCTTGTACACACCAATGAATTTGTTTGTTAGATGTTTTATTTTGGTTTCCAATTGGTTTTGATTTTCTCAGTTTTCTTTTCAGTCTCAACTTACTACTTGTCAGGGGATTTTGAAAAAAAAGGGATGAATCTATTTCGTGTTTTCTTTAATGCTTTTTCCTTTATTATTTTTATGACAACAAAAACCCGCGAGGCTGTTTAAAATTTATTGTTATTTTTGTGTGTCCCACGTGAATATATCAAGTCTTCAAAAGAAAAAAGTAGAGTCTCAGGAGACGAGTTTGTGGGACCAAATAAGAAATAGTTTATAAAATATCTAAAATAAGATCAGTTATTGTTGAGCGAAGAGAGGTGAGTTCAAATAGTACTTGTATCACAATGTAATAATGTCTAAGAAAAACATTTTTGTCCCAATGAAATCTTCGCTTAATTATGCTGTTTTAATATGATGTTTTACTGTCTTTCAATATCATTCTTTGATAATTGCTTTTAAATCTAAATATATATCAAAACAATTTTATTATTACAGCTTTCAAGTAAGATGTTGATCGTCGGCCATTGTAGTATTTCTCGTCTTAGCATTTCAGATCCAAGTTTTTTTGGCCTCCATGACTGTCTTTTCATTGAAATGATTAGTGGAATGGTGAGCATTAATTGTATGCAAATTCATATGGTTCGCTGTTGCAGTCTTTTTAGAAACTTAAAAAAACTATAGGAACCATCTTTTCAGAAGAAAATATATCTTTATATATATTTATGGAAAATATTAAACGCAAATTATAGCTAATAATCATTCAGTTGGAGTTATCTTTTTGAAGTGAACTTTGAAATCATATTTTAAAATGTGAATTATAAAATGGCTATTGAATATTTTTAAATACTGTTATTAAACAGTTTGTGGTTTGAACCAAAAGAGACAAGAGCATTTTGACAACATTATTGTCTTTAAAATAGAGAAATGACACATTGAATTAGGCAGCCTTCAATAGCAGCAATAAGTCGCTAAATTACCCCTAATACCAACGTTACTCCACAAGAATACCGTTGATAGAAACGAGCCTGCCAGCTCACCACAGTTGCCTGATGAAAATTGAGCTATGCAATGTTCTTTTCCAAATCACATTCAATCCTTCATGTGGCGATAACATTTCATGAAGCAACTCAGTCAACTATCAGCAGTTTCATAAGATCATGTCATTAAAAAGTTTCCCCTCCAAAACACACGGTTCCGAGATCGACTATAATGCGCAGCACTTTAGACAAGTATTTTCTTTCATAGTCTTTTGTAAATGGAAATATGTAAGATGAAGACGATA
>NC_068993.1:32484888-32486337 GCF_001194135.2 Octopus bimaculoides
TATCATATATATATATCATGTACTAGCAGAGATTTTTTATTGTTTATTTGATTATTCATGTGACTCCGGCCATACTGGAGCACTGCCTTTAGTCGAAAAAATCGACCACAGGATTTATTCTTTGTAAGCCTAGTACTTAGTTTATCAGCGTCTTTTGCCGAACTGCTAAGTTATGGGACCGTAAACACAACAACATCGGTTATCAAACAATGATGGGGTACAAACGCAGACACACAGAAATATAGACATAGATACGACAGTCTTCTTTCTACACATATATATGTATATATACATATATATATATATACATTTATTTACACATATATACATATATATATACATATATATACATAAATACACATATATACATACACATGCATAAATATAGATATACATAAATATATGTATATACATATATATATATATACACTCACACGCGCACACACACACACATACACACACACACACACTGTCCAAATATGCATCTATATATACATGTAGATGTGGGTATGTACATACATGTACGTATATATGCATATACTCATTTATTATTTGTATTATATATATATATATATATATATATATATATACATCAGTGATGTAATACTTTTATATTTAGATATACTTATTAATTGTATTTATTAATGCGAAAATCGTGCTAAGGGGAGAGCCTTTAAGTAGTCGCTCAATATACAAGATATGGCAGTCAAATCTACCTCAGATCACCCACAGTTATATAAATCTACCTAAAATTATATAAAAGAAAAAGAACACGTTGGATGATTTGGTCCTAACTACACTGTATCTGAAAAACAATAAAGAGACGAAAACGTCACGGCTCTAATGTTTCTTGGTTAAATCTCTGCAATTAAAGGATACGTACAATAATTTCAAAATATCTTGATCCATTGAAGCCTGCAGGAAAAAATAAAATAATAGAATAGCCTGCATTTCCTGTAAAAAGAAAACGTTCCAAATAGTGTCTTAAAACACTATAATAGAAAACAGAAAGACTAAGTCAATGAGTATGTTATGCTATGCGAACTTGATTTTTTATCTATATTTATAATTACAAGACTAGCTTCATCAGTTCGCCTAAATTGACTGACTAAATTTAGCATTCATTGAATTAGACGAGCCCCACAAGAAGACCGGTGTCACCCGACCATATCAGCGCTTTCACCAACAATGTGTGTGTGTGTGTGTGTGTGTGTGTGTGTGTGTGTGTGTATGCGTGGATGTGCATGGATGGATTAGATAAGCGATAAAATAAAAATCGATAAAAATAACTAAACAAATTAAATTAAGTATCAGGCTTTCTTATTAATCGATTGAAAGCCTTGAAAGTAGCCCAACAGCATGGCTGCAGTCCAACAGTTGCAACCAAGATAAGAATACTTGCATATTCAGAAATTCTTGCATCATATATATATATATATATATATATAT
>NC_068993.1:32486691-32487177 GCF_001194135.2 Octopus bimaculoides
TGTACATTATATTTTATGTATCTTGCTTCTCAGCCACATGGTTCCGTGTTCAATCCTACTGTGTGGCACCTTGGACCAGAGTCTTCTATTATAGTCTCGAGCCGACCAAAATCTTGTGAGTGGATTTGGTAGACGGAAACCGAAAGAAGCCCGTCGTATATATATATATATATGTATGTGTGTGTCTGTGTGTGTGTATGTATGTCTGTGTGTGTATGTATGTATGTATGTGTGTGTCTATGTTTGTACCCTCACCAACGCTTGACAACCGATGCTGGTGTGTTTATGTCCCCGTAACTTAGCGGTTCGGCAAAGTGACGGATAGAATAAGTACTAGGCTTACAAAGAATAAGTTCTGGGGTTGATTTGTTCAACTAAAAGCCTCTAAGACGATGCTCCAGTATGGCTGTAGTCAAATGACTGAAACAAGTAAAAGAAAAAAGAATATACAAATATATATATATACATGTATACGGTTACATACAC
>NC_068993.1:32487230-32491078 GCF_001194135.2 Octopus bimaculoides
TATATATATATATATATTTATTTATGTGTTTCAGCCAAGTGGCTGCGGTCATGCTGGTGCACCATATACATTCCTACAAGTATGTATGTTATATGTGCGTAAATATATATATATATATATATATATATAGAAATTTTTTTTTTTCATACATACATATATATATCAATACATACACATACATACATAGTGTATATATTTATATATGTATGTATGTATATATACACAAGTATATATATATATATACATCATATATATATATATATATATACCTTTTATATATATATATACATACATACATATATATATATATACATCAAGACGTACACATACATATACATAGTGTATATATATATATATTTATATTTGAAAACAAGCAACAAAAATGCATTAGGATATAGCAGTACGTACGTTTCGTACAAACTTCATTTATTTATGTAGTGAGAACACCACATAAGATGTGCAATGAAAATGTACTCCTCAGCTGCATAATGGAAGTTCATTTTAGAAAGTCATTTGTAGATGTGTGCAAATACAAGAGTAGGAGATACCATCTTGACTGGGCTGTTAATCAACAGTCTAGTCAGTCTAGGTAATGTGTTAATCATCTGTTGTCGTCTGGTATGTATTGTGTGGGTGCTGAGGCCTTAGTCTCGTGTCGGCAACTAGAAGTTAGGTTAAGACATGATATGAAGCTTTTCTGAGAGGCAGATGCTGCAGGATTTGAGCGAGCCTTTATCTAACATTTCCTAGCAGATGCTACTAATCTCTTCTTTGTCTCTTGCATTCCAAACATGTTCTGAAATTTACGATGTGTTCACCAAGTGGTGATAGTAACATAACCTTTAAATAAAATAAGCGTTCTGATTTCTGTTTGCAGATGCAAATTTCTGTTTGATGTTGATAGTGATAACGACCATAAGAATACCAGTTCCACTTCCAACATTATCACTTCCGCCACCACTAATGATACAAGCTTAACTACTACTATTATGAACACTAGCCTTATAACTCCTAATATAATAATGATTGTAGTGTTTTTATATATTTGTATATATATATATATATATATATATATATATATAGCTATCCAAAATCACGCAGACGGGAGTAGGAGAAAGAGTAGTTATAAGTGAAGGGAGAGAAAAGGAAATAGTAATTCAGTGAAGGGGAAGTAGTGAGAGTAATAGCCATGACTGAGAAGGAGTGAGAGAAAGTAATAGCAATGGGAGAAAGGAAGTGTATCTTCTACAATAATAATACTCTTGTGCTTTTGTCCGTCACAACATACGAATGAGAAAGGAAGGGCTGATAGATGAATAACGAAGGAAGGGGTGGAAAATAATCAGCTTTTCAATTCTGTGAGTATATGTGTGTGTATGTAAAAGGGAGGTATGTGACTGTTTGTGCGTGTGAGTGTGTGTGTACCTGTGCGTGTGTATGCGTGTGTGTGCAAGGGAAGTATGTGAATGTATGTGAACATTGATAAATGTATTAATTTGATTTACCATTCATATCTTCTACTATAATAATACTCTTCTGTATTTCTCTGTCACAACATATGAATGAGAAAAGAAGAAGGAAGGAAGGGGTGACGGCAAACTTGGTAGTGGGATGATGGAAGTTCTACGGTAAAAAAAATCAAACAGCGTTTCAACTCTACGTGAGTATAAGTGTAAAAGGGAGTCATGTAAATGCGCGTGCGTGTGTACGTGTGTGTGTGTGTGTGTGCAATGGAAGTAGGATGGTAAACGATCAATGCTGAAAAGAAAAATCAAACAGCGTTTCAACTCTGTGTGAGTATATGTGTGTGTGTATGCGCGTGTACAAAGGTAGTATGTGAATGTTTGTCTCTGTGATTATTATGTACCTTATTTTGTACCTTGTTTATATGTAAAATACTACAATTAGCCGTCATTTTTGACGACACGTGGCCAGCTAGTAACAACAACAACAACAACAACAATAATAATAATAATAATAATAATAATAATAACAACAACAACAACAACATCAACACATAATGAAAAGAAATACAAATAACTGCAGAATATGTGGTGATGCGGAAGAAACAATAAATCATATTGTTTCTGGCTACCCAGTCCTGGCTAAGAAGGAATATATTCACAGACACGACAGAGTTGGGACCTATATACACTGGAAGCTATATCCACACTATGGAATAACAACAAAAAAAGATGGTATAGGCACACCCCAGAAAAGGTCACAGAAAATGAGAAAGCAACCATACTCTAAGGTATGCCAATACTCACAGATAGATAAATCAAGGCTACTATGTCGGATATAGTTGTCAGAGATCACCAAGAAAAAGATGTTTTATAATCAATGTATCAATAGCAGTAGATGACAACGTTTCTCTGAAAGAAACGGAGAAACTTACAAAATACAAAGATCTGGAAATAGAAGTAACTCGAATGTGGAGCGTAAATACGGAAGTAATTCCTATTATAGTAGGCACATTAGGTATGATAAAGAAGACATTTAGACAAATACATAGCAAAACACCAGGACTTACAAGTATATATAACATACAGAAAATAGCGTCACTAGTTACCGCACACATCTTACGTAAAACACTGTCAATACAGTGAAAATAAGAGTACCGAAAGCACGGAGTAATAATAATAATAATAATAATAATAATAATAATAATAATAATAACAACAACAATTTTAAAAAATAATGATTATTATAATAATAATAATAACAATAATAATAAGGATTCCTTTATTAACCACAAGAGTATACCTTAAGAAAAACATAGACAGTGCAGGACAAAACGAAGAACGTGTGTGTATATGTGTGTGAGTGTGTGTTGTGAAGGGTTTGCATGTAAACAAGACTAACAAAACTTTTTTAAAATCAACAATGTGTGATCCTCAATAGGAAGGAGACTTCGAGGGCTGCTCATGGAAAACCCCCATAAAAAACCATGGGTACCGTGACTTTTGGGGCAGATGCCCTTTTCCCTTTTTCCAACTACAGGCTTATGCTCAGGACAGGCCCGCTCACTCGCACCATTCTCGCTACATTCATCCACTTTTCAGCAAACTGACTAGAAGACATTCTTCCCTCTCTACCCTTATTTTCGTTTTCAAGTGAAACTTGAAGAAGTTCATTAGGGATTGACCAAAGAGAAAAGTGTTTGTCTTCAGGCCCTTCAATCTCGTCCACCATACAACCTCTTTCGCCATGATCACCAGGCATATAAAAACAGCCTTTCCTTCCTGGTTAAAGGAAGGCGGCGGAGCGAATAATAAAGGTTTGAATAATCCACCTCTCGAAACATGAGTGCTTCGTTTATCATCCTTAAACAAACCTTATTCAGGGACTTTTTGAGCTGGAGGGATCACTCAACCTGAAGAAAATTCTAACCTGCAAAGTTATGCTTATCTTGATATGAAGTCACCATGTCGCGCACATATGGCTGTGATTGCATGTGCCTGATGTGCTCTTATCAGACGGGTAGTCATGATGGTTATATTAGGCTTCGTATATTTGTACCTCACGGTCACTATGATGGCATGCGCTGCTCTCTCACTCAATAATAATAATAATAATAATAATAATAATAATAATAATAATGAAGAAGGAGGAGGAGGAGGAAAATGATTTTTTATTAACCACAAGGATTTGCATTGAGAAAAACATGACGGACAGCACACAAGACAAAACAGAGAACGTGTGTATGTGTGAGTCTGTTGTTGCGAGGGGTTTGCGTGTAAACAAGACTAACAAATTTTTTTTAATTCTTTTAAATAAAAAAAAGAAAGAAAAAGAAAGTAAGAACTCAACAATGTTTAATCCGCAATAGAGAGACGTTCGAGAGC
>NC_068993.1:32491334-32494370 GCF_001194135.2 Octopus bimaculoides
TTACCCTTATTTTCCTTTTCATGTAAAACTTGAAGAAGTTGATCAGAGATTAGTCAAGGAGAAAAGTGTTTGTCTTCAGCCCCTTCAATCTCGTTCACCATACAACCTCTTTCATCATGGCCACCAGGCATATAAAAACAGCCTTTCCTTCCCGGTTAAAGGAAGGTGGCGGGGCGATCTTCACAAAGGATTCAGTTGACAGCTAGATCCGTCTTACACGCTACAGGTCAGTAATACTTAGACACTGGACGAGTGCATGCAGGGCCGACTCGTCGTCCCGCACGCATCCCAGACATGCTCGGCTGACGGCACTTCCGTGCCTGTAAAGTTTATCTCGAACAGGCACTGCTCGGCGAGAGATTTTTGGAAATTATTCAACGGTTCCGGCCCGAAAGTTCTCTGGAAAAGAGCGACTAGCTGATCTTCTTCGACTAATGATAATAATATCTGCAGTGTATCAACTGCTACTGAAGCAAGCGTTCCTATCATCAGCATTACACTTATTCATACCGTCACTACATCCACTGCTCTTCCTTTGCAGTTGTTGTTTATGCTAGTGCTGTTGTTGTTGTTTATGCTAGTGCTGTTGTTGTTGTTGTTGTTTATGCTAGTGCCGTTGTTGTTGTTTATGTTAGTGATGTTGTTGTTACTTCTACTGCTACTGCTACTGATGATGATGATGATGATGGTAACACTAAAGTGATCTACTGTTTTTGTCATGTCTCTTTACAGTTTTCCGTGACAACTCCATTATCTAATTATGAGAAACGTGCAACAACACTGCAATGATTCATCATACGACCACGTGAAAGATGAGCATAAACTGCATCCTTATCTACACTACTACCACCGGCATCATCATAATCAATTATATCTGATGTAGACAAATAGGTTTACAACCGCACGCGTCCAAGTAACCATTACCACCATCATCCCAAACATCTAATAATAATAATTATCATTATTTCAATTTTTTGCCACAAGGACAGCTTGGGGAAGATGGAAATGAGTCGATTACGTCGACCGTAGTGTTCGGCTGGTACTTATTTTCTCGACCGAAAGCAAAGTCGACCTCAGCGGAATTTGAACTCACAACGTAGCGACGGGCGAAATACCGCTAAGTATTTCGTCCAGCGTGCTAACTGCCAGCTCGGCGCCTTAATAATAATAATAATTATTATTATTATTATTATTTCAAATTTTGCTACAAGGGCAACTTGGAGGAGTGAATTAAGTTGATTACATCGATCCCAGTGTGTGACTGGTACTTATTTAATCGACTCCGAAAGAATGAAAGCAAAGTCGACCACGGCGGAATTTAAACTCAGAATGCAAAGATAGACGAAATGCCGCTGAGCGTTTTGCCCGATGTACTAACAATTCTGCAAACTCGCAGCCTTAATAATAATAATAATGATGATGATGTCTTTATTAACCACAAAGGTTTACATTAAGAAAAACATGGACGGCACAGGACAAAGCAAAGCGTGTGTGTATAATAATAATAATATTCCTTTCTACTGAAGGAACAAGGCCTGAAATTTGCAGGGATGGGACTAGTCGATTACATCGACGCTAGTGTTTCACTAGCACTTAATTTATCGATTCGGTGAAATTTGAACGCAGAACGTAGCGACGGGCGAAATACCGCTAAGCATTTCGTCTAGCGTAGCAACGGTTCTGCCAGCTCGCTGCCTTAATAATAATAGCAATAATAATAATAATAATAATAATAATAATAATAATAATAATAATCCTTTCTACTATAGGCACAAGGTTCGAAATTTCGGGTGAGGTCTTAAGTCGATTACATTGACCCCCAGTACTCCACTGGTACTTAATTTATCGACCCCGAAAGGATGAAAGACAAAGTCGACCTCGGCGGAATTTGAACTCTCAATGTAAGGACGGACGAAACGCTGCGAAACATTTTGCCCGGCGTCCTAACGATTCTTTCAACTTGCCACCTTAATGATAATAACTTCAAATTTTGGCTCAAGGCCAGCAGTTTCGGTGACTGAGTTAATTTGATTACATCGCCGACTTGATAATAATAATAATAATAATAATAATAATAATAATAATAATAATAATAATAATAATAATAATAATAATTTCTGCTATAGGTAAAAAGGGAAAAAAGGCCTGAAATTTTGGGGGAGGGGACAAGTCGATTGAATCAACCCCAGTAGTTAACTGGCATTTTATTTTATCGACTTCAGAGATATGAATTTAAAGTTGACGTCTATGGTCTCAGAACTCGGGATGTAAAGTGAATGGAGAAATTAGGTGAAACATTTTCCGACGCTTTAACTATTTTGCCAGCTCACGGCTTAAATTCTGATTTAAGCGCATAACCAAACATTATGAGACAGAGTTTACTCGATACCACCGCACCTTATTTTATTGATCCCCAGAGGGATAAGAGGCAAAGTTAACCTGGACAGGATTTGAACTCGGAATGTAAAGAGATGGAATGAATGCTGCAAGCTACTTCCGATACCCAAACAATTCAGCCCCAATAATCTTCTACCTTGTGAATGAACAGAAAGGATTTTTCACTAAATTGAGAACAGATTAAAAAGAAGAATGTTGTATTGTCCGAACCTTCTAAACTTTAAACATTTACCATGGTCTGTGTGTGTGTGTGTGTCTGTGTATGTGTACGTTTGCGTGTGTATGTGTGTGTGTGTGTGTGTGAGAGAGAGAGAGAGAGAGAGAGAGAGAAAGAAAGAGAAAGAATGAGAGAAGGAGAGAGAACGAACGAGAAAGAGAGAACGAGGGAAAGAGCGAGAGAAAGGGTGTGAGAGATAGAGAGTGAGAGAGAGGCATATGTGTGTGTGTTTACATGTAAGAGAGAATGTGCTTGTGTGTAAGAGAAAGAGAGTGTGTGTGTACATGTGTGTGAATGTGTGTGCATGTATGTGCATGTGTGTGCATGTGTGTGCAAGTGTGTGCGTAAGAGTGTGTGTGCGCGCGCGTACCTTCATATCGGGTTGTCAGATGTATTCGTCCGTTTATTTTTATCCAAAAATT
>NC_068993.1:32494831-32497523 GCF_001194135.2 Octopus bimaculoides
CTCTCTCTCTCTCTCTCTCTCTCTCTCTCTCTCTCTCTCTCTCTCTCATATCCTTGTCTCCATTGTTTCCTATCTCCACATTTCTATATATGACTCTTCATCTACGTCTACACACAACGTCCTCATGCCAAAGTCGTTTGAACAGTCATAGACAAACTGCAGCCCGAATGACTGAATGACATACCTATCATAAAATTATCTTGAATTTTTTGAATAGTGCGGTCCACTTGATAATGAGCAATGTCTCATGCGACCCGTATCTCGATAAAGGTTGTCCATTCCAGTGTTAGCACATCGGATAGAATGCAAAATGGCATTCGCTCCGGCTCCCTGTTCACTGAGTTCAAATTTTACTAAGCTGAATTCATCTCTCAATCTTTTGGATCGTTAAATAAAGTACCAGGCCATTACTGAGGTCCATTCTTTATCCTGCTTCTTTCTCTCTGAAACAAACGTTTATATTCAAACTTGAAGAAAGAAATGCACTCTGCCATGTTAAAATGGCCTCTACAAGCCTTGTGTCATGACGCCGCCCTCTACATCTCCATCATGATTCAAGTCCCAATCCGCCCACATGCATACACACAAATACCCAAGTACTTTCTTTCACAGTTTGGTTTACCCTTTCTTTTGACATTTACACCAGTTTTTTCTTGTTAGTTGAAGGCGAAAAGTGACAAAAATAGCAGAGTGCCAGATAAAATACTTCACAATATTCAAACCTTTCTGTCCCTGTACGTTGAGGGATCAAATTCGACCAGTGTCGAGTTCTGTTGTTTATCGCCCCAGGGTAACAGATACTTCTTCTGGGTGAGTTGATTCTTTCGACTATACCACTCCTCTTCAATTTTTATATCTTTGTGCCAATGTAAGAAATCAATATATACATCGCTTTCTTTCTCTTTCTTGCTATTCCTTCCCACCCTCCCGTGTATCTTTATCTGTATATTTATGTAGCTTGTTATCGACTGCTATATCTATGTCTGTTTGTCTTCCCCCGTGCTCCATCTCTCAAAGGATTCTTCCCCTTCCTTCCTCTTACACTGCTTGTGTTGGTCGTGTAAAATCTGCTCGGATGGCGACGTAACTGACACGGAACATAAAGCCTACATTAACGGCAATTTCCGAAAAACAACCAGTGCCCCGCCATTAACACACAAACACACACACAAATATAAACAAATACACGCATTACAAATCAAATATATATAGACATTACACATGTACATTATACACGCACATTACACACGACATCATTCGATGTTCCGGAAAATAATATTACTGAATGAAAGGCGAAAGTCATATCTCCGTGACTTTCCGTCAAAATAAAAAAAAAAACGAAATGAAGGACAATGTCGCCTGGTATTTTTTGTTAGTGTAACATACGACTTGTGAGAGTTCTCTACGGAGTAAACTAGAGGAAGGACTTAGGAAAAAGGAAGAGAATTGTTATAATATGCTTGGTGGCCGATCTGTAGAGAATTATGGGTGGATTTCAGGAGCATAGTAGATGCATTAGAGCCGGAAAGACAGTTGTATATTGTTTCTTGTTATTATGTTGGTGGTGATGATAGAGTAAGCTGAGGTAAAGATGGGAAACTAATAGGATGCGTGTGTTTAATGTTATTTAAAACATCAGTTCTCCTGTTCTATCAATCAGATGGCTGTAAAATCTCTAAACTATATTGGTGGTGGGTAAGCTAATTACGGGTGATGATGATAGTGACGACGACGACGACTGTGATGGAGGAGGAGGAGGAGGAGGAGGTGGTGGTGGTGGTGGTACCAGAAAACAGTTTACTAGAGGACGTCGAAGAAAAAGGATAGGCCAATCGGTTTTTGATTCGATTAAGAGACATTGAGTTCTAAAAAGGTGGAGGATATGGCTGGAGAGGGAGGAATAAAACCATAAAAGACCAAGAAATTTGGAGATGAAGAGGAATCGTTATGGTGGAAGTTCATTGCAGTAATAAAAAATAGAATAAGCCATAACAGATAACGATGTAGTTGATGACGATGATGTTAATTAGTTATGGTGTTAGTGGAGGTGGTGGTGATAGTGATGGTAGTGACAATAGTGATGACGGTGATGGTGAATTACAATAGTAATAAGGTTTAGACGGTGTATTATTGTGGTGCCGTTAGTGACGTGGTTGCGGTGATAGCAATAGTAAATACGTTGTTGTTGTTGTCGTTGACGTGGTGATGTTGGTTTTGCTGCTGCTGTTGCTGCTGCTGCTGGTGGTTAGTGAGTGTTAGAATGGGAATTGAAAGTGCTCTAGCAACCACTATTCACTATTGCTGGACTTGTTCGGGGGTAAAGATGGTTGTTGTAATAATGGTGCTGGTGATCGTCGGAGTGATAATATTGATTGTTGTGGTTGTAATGGTGGTTGTGGTGATTGTAGTAGCTATGATTTAGAACGATGCGAAAAATAACGGAGTTCATTTTTAATGGTTGATGTTGTTTATAGCACCTAGTCAATCCTAATAAAGCAAACCTATATTCAGAGACTCTCCAGCCGTGAGCAACCCGTCTTTTTCTATCCATGAGCAAGGAAACCTGATTACACATTATCCAAAGTGTCTTTTTCAGGACATTAGGGTGTGAATTGAGGGAGATTTTGGCTGCTATCTCTTAACAAGTCGAGCGGCTAATATATGGTGGTGGTGGTGGTGGTGGTGGTGGTGG
>NC_068993.1:32497543-32504782 GCF_001194135.2 Octopus bimaculoides
GTTAATGATGGCCACAACAGTGGCCTTGCAAAGAGATACAGGAGGAGAAGGAGAAGGGGGGAAATTATGGATCATCCTCTATCTCATCCTCTCTCTCATGCGCGCGCGCGCAACCCCTCTCCTCTTGTCTCTCCTTTACTCTCGCTCCTCCCCATCAGTAAAATGAGGAGGACATGGATAAACAGACAGAAAGAGGGGCTGACAACTCACAAGGGGCTATGTAGTGGCGCCGGGCTATTATCGTGGCGCCGGGCTATTATCGTTGCGCCGGCTGTCGATATTGTTGCAGAGAAACAATTTATCATTTAACCCTTCATTATAGATACACCTTCCCACCTCCAACCCGCCCCCCAATTGTTGCCCACTCACACCCTACCCGAACATCTATTCCATCCATCCATCCATCCACACATCCTACCAACCACTGTACCCTCCCTTGCAATCAGACCTTAATGGGAAGAAGGGGGCAGCGCTTTAAACGGCAATCGGAAAGAGAACAGGGGTTGGCAAGAGATGAAAAACCACAAAGATGGATGGAATGGAAACGGGTAGGGGAGCTAACAGCGTAGGGAGAGATGATGGGGGGGAGGCATAAGGAAGGGGAGAGAGGTGGAGGAGAGAGAGATGAATGAATGGAAGAGGAAGAGAGAATGAGTGAGTGAGTGAGTGAGTGAGTTAATAGCGAAGCCGAGAGGGGAGGAAAAAATAAAGAAGAACGAACGAAAGAAAGATGGAGAGGAAAAAGAGAGAAATTTGGGGATATAGTAAGAGGAGAATAGTAGAGAATGAGATTGAGAATAAAAGAGAAAGGAAGAAGTGAGGAGGAGAGACCGACAGAGAGAGAGATAGAAAAGAGATAGAGTGATGGTTTAAAGAGAAGTGAAGAAGAGTGAATGGATGAAAGGCGAGGAGAAACAAGAGTGAAGTGGAACGAAGGATTGGGAGGAGAGAAAGATATATAGAAAATTGGACGGAGAAAAACAGAGAACGAGAGCAAATGTAGGGAGAGACAGATAGACCGATGTAAAGAGAAAAATAAAGGCAAGGACGAAATTATGGCGGCAGAGGGGAAGTAAAACAAAAACGCTTTAAAATGTGTTGGGGACAAGAGAAGGAACAAAAGAATCATTCGCTGGGAGAATGATAATAGTGGATGTTTAATAACAATAACAATTAGACGTGGTCGTTGTTTCTTATACTCATCTTTATTTCTCGTCAATAGATGGTGGTTTGTTGTATGACCAGATAAACTTCCATTTACAATCTTTATAGAATGACGGAGAGAGAGAAAGAGAGAAGGGAGGAGTGAAAGGAGGGAGAAAGGGAGAGAGACAGAGATAGACAGACAAGCAGACAGACAGGCCGACAGACAGACAGACGGCAGACAGATTGACAGACAAACTGATAACAGTTGTCCACCTCATCAAAAGTCAATTGAATAGACAGTAAAGTGGCAGAGCGATGGACTGAATTGGCTTCCAGTTATGTTCCAGGATAGTCCGTGTATTTATTTATCTGGTTAATTGTTTAAGCCTAGGTCAGCCCTGATAGAGCTTATTTTATATCAAAGGTAAACCAACCGTGACATCCTTCCTATTATTCAGTCATAGTGTATCTTGGATCACACAATTCAATGTCCATGGGTTGAAACTAGCTCTAAAAGATAGGATTGTCACAACTGGAATAATTTTGGTAAAAGGTTTGCTCAAGTGAGGATGATTTGAGGCCAAACAAGAACAGGAGAATTAGGTTTATTCGGGTTTTTCAATTCCCTCCAGTATTTAGTTCAGTCTTCCTACGCCATGAGTTCAAATCCAGTTATTGCTTAATCTCACCCCAGAACCATTGTTCTTTTATTTTTTTATCTTTTTTTTCCTTTTGCTTCCGATCATTGAATTAAGGTCATACTTCTTACATCGATCTCTATTCATCGAATCATTAAATTACAGAACAAGCACAAAGCCATTAATTTTGAACAGGGGGTGGGGAGTTAGTCGACAGATCTTAGTATTTCACTGGTACCTTATTTTATTGCCTTTCAGCTCCCTGAGGTTGATAAAAAAAAGTACCAGTCAAATACTGAAGTAAATAGTATCGACCAATCCACTCAGATCAAAATTTCTGGCTTTGTACTTATTCTACGAACAATATATCATCATCATCATCATCATCATCATCATCATCATCATTATTATTATTATTATTATTATTATTAATAATAATAATAATAATAATAATAATAATAATAATAATAATAATAATAATAATAATTCTTTCTTTATTGACCACCAGAGCCGAACACAAAACATAGACGATGATACACAGACGAAGGACAGTGAGGTTAAACGTGTAAACAGCCAACAAACACCACGATTAACAAAGAGATTAAATCAACAACATGCCTCCGCAATTGGAGGAGAGTTTCACTGAAAGGTGGCCAAAGAGACCTCACGCACTTTGGACTCCTTAACACCAAAGACTCCTCAGGAAGGCACTCTCTCTTCTTCCTTCTATCTGGCCTACAGGCCCACTTAGAGCAAACCCATTCACGCGGGTCATTCTTGCCACATTCAACCACCTTTCAACGAACTTACTGGGTGACAGTACATCCCACTCTAACAGCAATTTCCTTTTCAGGTGGAACCTGAAAAAGTCAATGAAGCCTTGGCCCAGGAGGAAGGTACCTGTCTTCAACCCTTTCAATCGTGTCCACCACACACTCTCTTTTGCCATAGCCGCCACACAGAGAAAAATTGCCCTCCCTTCCCGGCCAAAGGAAGGAGGCAGGGCGATCTTCACAATGGACTCAGACGATAGCCGGATCCGTCCTACACGTAACAATAACTGTTCGACAAAGCTCCACAAGTCAGCAATACACGGACATTGCATGAGAGCATGCAGAACGGTTTCATCGTTCCGCGTGCATCTCGGACAAGCCCGACTGACTGTACACCCATACCTGTAGAGCTTATCTCGAACCAGTAGTACCCCCCCCCCAGTAGCACTACGACTCCCAGGACCTCTCTGAATACGTCGTCAGTCTTGGCCTCCACTAATCCCCTATAGAACTCCATGGTGGAACTTCCACCGACTGCATTGCCCGACACACCGGGGATTGTGAGCGCTTGGAGACACTCTAGGTGCCAAGCACCCTGCCTCGGTCTACGCCTGATCCAGGACTGATGCTCCGTCAACAGGACGAGCAGTGGAAAGCGCGTTCAACAAATAATGGCGACCACACCTGCTCACCGTTAAGGTATCGCTAGAGATATCACAGCCTCAGCGCATGTCTGCGCATCCTCAGCCACAGCATGCCCAGTCCTCCACGCAACGGGTACTGATAGCAAATGGACCGTCTGACAAGTGGTACCTGACGACAGTCAGGCGGTAGTATATGTCGGCTGCGATGTACGTATTCGCCACCTCTGCCCGATCTTTCAGCAACAGCCTCCTCTCGACCAATTTCTGGGTGAGACTGACCACCCTGTCTGTCATCTCACCCCAGTTCTTGTCGACTTTGAGATCCGGACCGAACCAAACTCCGAGCAACTTAACAGGTCTTTCCGTCCAGCGCCCCACAATGCTGTCGGTTGACATGAGCCTGCCTCACCAGGTGCCGAGCTGCAGGCCCACTGACTTCTCCTGGTTGATCATTGCTCCTATCACCACTTCGTAATCCCTTTGGGTAGTGTCGACATCTCGATTTCCAAGATGTCCTACACTATCATGGTGACGTCGTCCGCATACGCCGACACGAACCTTCTGCATCCCAGTTCACGCGGGATGCCCCTCAAAACCTCCAGCTTCCGCAGTAATGGCTCGAGTGCCAGTACATAGATAAGGGGTAAGAGTGGACATCCTTGACGGACAAAACGTGCGATACTAAACGATTCCGAGAGGTGACCATTCACTTTGACCACCGAACAGATGTCGCTGCACATTGCAGTGATCCAGCCTCTGAAAATGGGACTGAAACCAGCCGCTTTGACCCTATCAAAAGCTTTCGATTGATCCAAATTCTAAATGGATCAGAGCCCCACCCATGCCAGGTTCTTTACCAACATTCTCTATGGTGTATTGCGTGAGGTGAAGGTTGTTGTATATAGTCCTGCTGGGGATAGCGCAAGTCTGTGCATCACCCACCAGTCTGTCAGTGACAAACGCCAACCCCTGTGCTAATGCCTTGGCCATACGTTTTTAATCTGTATTAAGCAGAGTTACCGGTCTACAGTTAACAGCAATGTCCCCATTGGTCGGATCCTTTCTCAGTAGCGTCACCACACCTCGGCTCGCAGATCCGGGTATTCTCCCATTCTGCTGCCATTTGCGGTAGAGGTTTCTCAAAAGCTCGCCAAACAAGTCTAGCATATGTCTATAACGCTCGAAGGGCAGACCATCCAATCCCGGAGACCTCTCTCTCGTGCAACTAGCCAACGTGTCATGTATATCTTCAACTGTTATCGGCATTTCGCAGAATTCCACGTCCCTGACCAAAAGCCGCAGCATACCATCGCGGTAGGAAGTGAAGTTCCTCTCCACCTCCGTGACACCGCGCGGGCCGTATAGTTCAGCAAAGTGCTACTGAAATTCTGCACAAGTCTGCTTCGACTTGTCTAGCATGCGCCCGTCCCGACCTCTGAAAGACCAAATTGTAGTTTTATTACCACGTTGCGCCTCGGCCACCCGTGCCCATCAAACGGCTTTCGTTCCCTCCTGCTTTAGAGCACGTGCTCTAGCTCTGACGAAGCAACCTTCATGCTTGGTGTTGAAGAATTGGTTCAGAACTCATCTCGCTGCCAGCACGTCCGTCGCTACGATTCTACTGAGTACCTCTTCTAATTCTCTAACTAGGTCTCCCTCTACTCTAGTCTTCTCTATTCTCTAGTCCACTGTTAGCTAGTTCTCTAGTTCTCTGCTAAATTCTGCAGCTTCTACTCTAAACGCCTGTATTTTTTTCGTCCTCTTTCATGATGGGTCGATCAGTAAGCAACTTCGCTTTTCCTTATCTATGATTGTTATGTCCGGTCTGTTATCTTCCAACTTCTTGTCTGTTTGAATAGGAAAATCCCACAAAATCTTACAATTCTCTGACTCAAGTATTCTTTCGACTTGAGGACTGTACCATGTGTTTCCAGCTTCAAATCCCCATTTCTGGCACAGTTTCTAGTGTAAAACTTTCACAACCTGGTCGTGCCTCTATTTCTTATATTTTTCCTGTGCCAACTTGGGGCATTCTGCCACAATGTATGCCACTATCTCGTTCCAAGTTCCACAGGCTCTATATTTTTCTTACACATTCTCTCCATAGATATTTTTTCTCAAGTTGTTTGTTTCTATCGCTTGATCTTAGGCTGCTACAATTAAGCAGTTTCTTTTTCTAATTGCTTATTATCATTATTACTTCTACCTTAGCGAAGACGGGGGTATTGTTTCAGTCGTATTTGCTAGCTAGTTCGTGGACAAGATATCTCAAGACCTGCTGGATGGATACGGATGAAATTTTCAGGGATGTTTGGCTTCGTGACTGGCACGAACTGATTAGATTTTGGGATCGATCCGGTACCGGACAAAGATTCTGGATTATTTTCCTTGTTCTTTTACTTAATTTTTGAGAGCGGTCGGGTTCATTTTTAGTATTCTCGTTTGTGAGAGCAGTCGAGTTTATTTCAGATCGTCTCATTTTAAAAATCATCTCTGGCTAATCGTTGAGAGGACGTTGGTGTTGCCTTGACGGAGGTTTGCGCTCTGAGTGCTCTTGTTATTATTATCGTTGTTGTTGTTGTTGTTGTTGTTGTTGTTGTTGTTGTTAAGGTGGTGAGCTGAGTTCAAATTCCGCTGAGGTGGACTTTGCCTTTCATCAGTTCGGTGTCGCTAAAATAAGCACCAGTTAAACCTCCCCACTCAAATATCAGGCCTTGTGCTTATAGTAGAAAAGATTATTATTATCATTATTGTTGTTGTTGTTGTTGTTGTTGTTGTTGTTGTTGTTGCTGCTGCTGCTGTTCTTGTTGTTGTTGTTGTTGTTGTTGTTGTTATTATTATTATTATTATTATTATTATTATTATTCAGTAGTTTTATTTTTATAACGTGCTTTCACTTCACTACCGAGCGCAGCTCTGTGCGCCTTGGGTATGTGCTGTGGTTTGCTGTGGTGCTCTTATGTTTACTGTATTGAAAGTGTTATTATTATTATTATTATTATTATTATTATTATTATTATTATTATTATTATTATTATTATTATTATTATTATTATTACTGAGCTTTTTGAATTCTATTTCTTGAGTTACGCGTTACCGATTATCATTTAAATGTGAAACTCGAAGTTTCAACTCGAGACATCTCAACTAACCTCTAATAAACTACACACTCTCTACACTATGAAATACATACATAAGTGTGTACATACATACATACATACATACATACATACACTTACAGATGAAGTTGATTATTTTGAGACCGATGAGAATATTGGTGGAACTTAAAATTAAAACAGCCACTAAGTTAAAACACAACCAGCCAGATGTTGTGTTGGACCACAAGGAAAACATTTGTTCTGTTGTAAAAATCAACTGCCCACTGGACACCAATGTAGTTTGAAAACAGCAAGAGAAAGAGGACATCTATGGGCCACTAATAAAGAGTGTGTGTATCTTTGTGTATGTGTTTATACCCCATCACCGCTTCACAACCTGTGTTTATGTCTCCGTTACATAGTGGTTCGACAGAATGAACCGATAGAATATGTACCTGGCTTTAAAAAAAAAGTTCCGGGGCTCGATTTGTTCGACTAAAACCCTTCCATTGTTTATGTTGTTGTTCCCGCTGTTGTTACTGCTTCTGTTTGAAGGTGTAGTACATTTACTCAATTCACTTTATATCGACCCGTGGTAACACATGTTGCTGTTGTTGTTGTTTTATTACTGTTGTTGATGTTGTTCTTATGGTCTCTTATTCACTCGTGGTTCAATTAACAATAATTAAGTGCCAATATTACAGTAAATATCGGAGCACTTAGTATTGTTGTTATTATTGTTAATGTTGTCACCGTTGCTGTTGTTGTTGTTGTTGTTGGTGGTGATGGTAGTGGTGGTGATGGTAGTTTGTGGTGGTAATGGCAGTTGTGGTAATGATGACGTGACGACGACGGTAGTTTTGATGCTGGTAATAGTGATGGTGTTGCTGGTGGTATTGGCGGTGGTGGTGCTGGTGCTGGTGGTGGTGGTGGTGGTGGC
>NC_068993.1:32505038-32505532 GCF_001194135.2 Octopus bimaculoides
AACGTCCGTCGGTAATTGGTTTGGACACTAATTACTGTCCGGCCGATAATAATCTGGAACTGTTCATCTCAGTCTAGAAACACAACACTAACTTCACCAACGCCGCTCCCATCACAGCTACCACCCAACGCTACCGCTATCACCGTCATCTTCATTATCATCATCAGCAGCAACAGCACTGAAACTCTTTCTATCTCGGTCTTGTATGGCTGAATAAAATACAACTACCAACAACAATCGTTAATTCTATGGTGATCATTATCATCATTAACAGCACTACACTCTGTTAGCCATCCACCACCCCACCCCGATCCAATACACAAACGCAAGCATACACATACACAAATACATACACGCGCTTTGGCACACATTCATATATAAATGCACACAAAAATACATATATATATATATGACCGCAGCCACTTGACTGAAACACATAAATAAATAAATAAATATATGTGTGTGTGTGTGTGTGTGTGTGTGTGTGTGTGTGT
>NC_068993.1:32506293-32511187 GCF_001194135.2 Octopus bimaculoides
GTATTTTATGGTTTGCCACTCTTGGTTAGTTGCTGGAGTTTTCTTTTTATTAAAGAGGGAAGGATTGTTCTAGGAACCATTAAAACTAGCAACGAAATATTGATAATAAAGAATTGTGCCATTTACATGTCAAGTGAACGTCAGAACATGTATATTTGAGGATATTTATATATGGATAGGCATAAATGTGAATGCGTGGGAGTGGGCCAGTGCCGCCGCTCTTGTGTGTGTATGTGTATGTGTGTTTGTGTGTGCGTGCGTGCGTGTGTGTGTGTGTGTGTGTGTGCGTGTGTACAAAAAGATCTTCAATCGTTCTGTTCCAAGTTCTAGAATGAAAAGAGAGATTTCAAGCTTAAAGCATCATGGCTAAATACAGTTAGGTAAGAATAGTGTATGAACATCGACAGAAAAACATACACAATTGACCCCGAAACTCTCACTCTAGCTGTAGGCAAACTGCATAATGAGAAGACACCTGGGAGAGACTTAAGAGTTGGAGACAGGTGCAAGAGGCTGACTTTTTTACAAAATTTCATTTATATGTATATTCAACTGGACTATGACGACAGGATTGAAATACCAAATTGGCTGGCTATAGCACGGACGAACCTTGTAGCCAAGAATGAAATCACCGAGTTTGGAGAAAGTTAGAGATCAGTTGCCTGCCTAAACATTATGTACCAACTGTAAATAAGTGACCTCAATCCAGGATCTTTGTGAACAACATTGTGACTGAGTAGGCAAGTGGAAACAAAGATATATGGGGATGCGCCTAACAACTTAACAACTTCCGATAATTTACGTTGTTTATCAGAAGTAGTTTATCTGCAAAAACCTTGTGACAGTAATAGCTTGATTATAGGAAAGCATTTGACTCTATTTCCCACTCATGGCTGCTGCAATCTTTACCTGCTCCCTTAGTTGCACCATTGAGTGAAGATGAAGAATCAATCTCCGAAACAGAAAACATGTACATCATCGACCATTCTATCTCCACTTTTCCACACAGAGAATGCTACAAATACATTGATGAAAACATATCATATGAAGATGTTGTGAATAAAGACAGAGTGACCCCAGAATATTACCCCAGACTTAAAAAAATATGGCAGTCAAAACTCCCTTCTTGCAGCAAGACAATATCGCACAATGCATTTTCAGTACCAGTGCTGATTCCAGCAATTGGGATACTTGACTGGTCTGTTAAGAAAATCAACTCCAAAGACATTAAAACCTTTAAGATCCTTTCATCAACTGGAAACTTCCACAGTAACAGTGATATCGACCGGCTCTACCTCAGAAGAGATGAAGGAGATAGAGGCTCGAGATCAGTGCAGACAGCCTTCGAATGACGGCACCTGCTAAACAGTAACACAAATAAATACATAAACTTAGTGTTGAAAAGCGCAAAGTAACAACGTCCAATGTCGGCAGTGAGGTCCTTAGGAAGCACTCCTTTCCAGTTAATCCCACCCCCATACAACCGCAGAGCAGCTGGACTAACATACCTCAAAGACCTGGATATGAAACGCTCACCATACCAAAAAAAGATTATGCATAAGAATGTTTCCCGAAGACAGTAACATCGACACAAAGCACAGCCTCTCTTGGACTCGTGTCCACTATAACACATCACATTTCGAAGACTAGAATTTGTAATGCGAGAGCGAGAGATTTTTACAAAATACATAACAAAAGAGATAGTGAAGTCTTTGGAGCACCAAGATGCAACTGAAAATGTAGAATGTGTCATATTTTCGTGGATGATATCACACATTTGATTAGCAGCTGCCTAAAAATGTCATCAATGTACATGTCTGCACTAATATGCATGCTGTGCATTATACAGAAAGTATATAAAAGTATATGTAAAAAGTATAATAGAATATAACATAAATGAATTCACTAGACATCTGGAGATATAAAGATTAAACCATGAGATAGCGTTGTAAAGACCTCAGAATATTTAGTATCTAAATGAACTGTAATGAAACCAAAGTAATACTCACACCTACATAGAAGCATACACATACCTAAATATTACCAAGACACATACATATATATGCACTCAATATGAATGGAAATACTCATGCATATGTGTCTATACATATGTATATGTATTTTTATGCATACAGTAATGGCTCGATATACGAGTTAATGTATCCCCGGAGATCGTTCGTAAAGCGAAAATTCATAAAGCAGAGCAATAATTTATCATAGTAGTAATGTTATAAATCGTTATTCGTTTCCAGAAAATATTTTACCTCTAAAATTTATAAAACTCATAAATAAACGGCAATAAAACAACAGTAGAATGTAAAGAATATTTTAAGTAAAGTAAAAAGAATGTCAAAATCATTTATAATAATAAAAAATATTATTATTTTAATCGTTTTCTGAATCACTTTCACTCGTGCAACACTCGTGCACACCATCACTTGTAGACGTGATCGCCGATTCACAAGCACTCGTAGACGGACTTGTAGATGTCTTTTAAAACTCAAGTCTAGAGTTGTTTGCTAAGAAGCTTTTTTTTTTTTTTGCTCTCTCTAAATTTCTCGGTAACACGCAGATACATTTGTTATGGTAGTAGAAACTTTTGAATTTCGTTCAAAATTTGGATCTTGTGCTTGAAAAATAAAACTCGCAAACCCGGGGTCTCGTAAAGCGGGTCCTCGTACTTTATAACGAGTGAATTTTGTATGTATACTCAGAGTTGAAGTATTGGTGTAACCATGATGTTCTAGTGATCTGATGGGCCAACTTTCTTCATCTGCACTGCTTTGTAAATTTACAATTGTATTGTATATAGCGTAGTGCAAACATGTAAAATAATTTACTATACATTGAAATTATTGTTACATGATGAAAGCTACGAAATGACCGTAATCCTAATGACAAATGGTTAAATAAATATATTAACTACTTATACCTCCTGACTTTTTATGGTTTATATCCTCCTCGCAGAATAATTTCATTGATTTGATCTCCTGGATTTCAGGATACTCTACTGTATTGGATTACTCTGTGGTCTGCCAACCAGGTCCATAAGAGGAGCTTTTTGTGATAACCACACGATTCTATGGATTCATATGTTAGACTACAAATTTATATATACATGTACATAGACACTCACGCACAAACGCTTACACACATTCACACACATACTTATAGTATTCATTTGTAATGAATCAAGTACCGCTAGTTTTTACTCTCCACTTTACATTTCGTTTTTTGTGTTTTTTATTCTAGATTCCTTTTTCCCCACCTTACACACCCACTGTGTTAGTGTATCATAATTATACGCGCGAGAACAAGCAGCTCTTATCATCTCTGCGTAATTGTTATTACGCTAATTATTTTGCTTTGTGTGTGTTTTTCATTATTATCTAAACTTAAAATAATGTATGTATATACATGCATAAACATATAAATAACTAACGACAAAATGGCGCCTAGTGGGTTGGTCGGGCCGATACTCAGTAGATTTGTGAACTTGTAATATAAACGATATTAAATTGGGTAACATCTACACGACTTAATTGACTGAGAAATTATCTTCACTAGTGGCTGCTGTCACACGTAACGTTTTTAAGTTCTAGTTGCGTTTCACTGTTAGAAACAGACAGATGGGCATATGGAAAGAAAGTATAAAAACAGTGAAAGAATGAGGCGGGAAGATTGCTAAACAATATTAATAAGCGAACGACAGATGATGTCTTGGGACTGCTGACTAGAAATGGCAGATATACTGGAAAGGAAATAACAAACATGACAGAGTGTTCAGCTATCTGTTGTAACATGCTTGAAAAAACAATCAGATAAAGAATCGCCTGCTTTATGTAATTGTGAAATCATGTGTAAATGCATATATGGAAAGTGTGTATCTGCCTATGTGTGTGCCTGTTTATGTGTGTGTGTGTCTGTGTGTCAAACAGTGAGATCTCACATTTAAGTGAATGTGAGGACGTGTACGCATGTATGTTTATGCGTATATCAGTCACACACGCGTACAAGCACGCACGCGCACTCACACCCATATATATATATATGTATATATAATATATATATATATATATATATATATATATATATATATATATATATATACACACACATACACACACATACATAACGATTCCAGCTGATAAACGCATTATATATATATATATATATATATATAATGCATGTCTGTATATATATACACATATACATATATTATGTATGTATATATTGCATTTGGTTGAACTGAATATGTACTTGTACATATATACACATGAACATATATAAGGTTAATATGCATGTATACATGTATATACATATGCATTATACATGCGTTCGTGCGTTATGTGTATAGATAGATGGACCGACAGACATAACATTTCACATACATGTAAATATATGTGTGTGTGTGTATGTATGTATGTATGTATGTATGTATGTATATATGTATGTATGTATGTATGTATGTATGTATGTATGTATGTATGCATGTATGTATGTACAGATTATCTGTATAATTATTCGCAATTATGCTGTTTCAGTGAAATTGACAATATTTGTGCGTGTCTATGTTTCCTACGCCGCGATCAATTTACGTAGTTATATACACTATATATATTATACGTATATACATTAAGTATGTCTGCATACACGTTATATACAGAAATATACGCATTCATGTATATATTTATATAAAGGTTGATATGTTGTATGTATTATGTATGTGTGTGGGTGTGTGTGTGCGTGCAGACATGCATACAATATCCGAACATATATATATTTGACAGGAAGGACATACAATATACAAATATATATATATATGCATAACATACAAACATATATATATATATGTATATATATAAATATATATATATATATATATATATATATA
>NC_068993.1:32515634-32516169 GCF_001194135.2 Octopus bimaculoides
ATGTATGTATGTATGTATGTATGTATGTATGTATGTACTGGCTGTACTCCAGCATGGCCACAGCCTTGGGGCTGAAACATATGAAAGAATAAAATGATATATATATTCTTTTGGCGTACTGTTTTTATGATGAAAATATCAATATCACTATTCACCGTGTTTTTACAAGCTATGCTGTCCTTAATGTTGAATTTTCAAGTATGCTAATGTTAAGTATAATACTGTTAATGCTGGGTAATAAATTCTGTTGTATACATACAAACTATTGTTTTCATATCTAATGTGGTGAGGATACAAGGGGAGATACCGGAGAAAATGTCTGATATATGTGATGGTATGTACATACACGCACATATATACACATACATATATATATGTGTATGCATATACGTGTGTGTGTGTGTGTGTGTAGGTGTGCGTGTGTGTATATGTGTGTGTTTATGTGTGTGTGCATATATATAGAAATATTTATATCTGTATATATAGGTATATATCATATATCATATATATATTTCATCTTTCATATATATATATA
>NC_068993.1:32516608-32517774 GCF_001194135.2 Octopus bimaculoides
GAAATTATATTATGCTGTGTGATATAAGCTATAGGTAATGCGTTATGCCTGTATGTATACCACCGCTGTGCCGTGTTTAATATACAGAAACTGTACTGATATGAATATAAATACTCAGTGATTTACTGAAAATATAAACACAGTGATAAGTTTACTAAACAATAAGTCTAGATGTGTGTACATATATATCTACAATTAAAAAAAAACAGATTGTATGTTTGCATGTATGTATGTGGGTATATCACGGAAAATTTTCAAAAGGTTTCGTCCTCAAGAAAAACAGATTCGATTTTCGAAATCTCCGTCCCAAAGGTACGTTTTCGGTAATTAATAAGAAAAAAAAAGATGTATAATTTGCTGCGAGAAACAACTCCACTTTTAGATTACCAAATCTGCCACACTCTATCTATCTCTACCAGGTTCTCCCTTTTACGCCATTCCTCTCTGTCTGTATATGTATGTCTCTCAGACATGCTACGCTACCTCTCTCTCTCTCTCTCTCTCTCTAGCGTCTATCTAGCGTCTATCTAGCTCTATGTAAATTATTTACATGCCTGGTCGACCGTTTTACATAACTCTATTCATTGAAACATATTAAAATTGATTACAACTTTTATTGTTGTACTATTTTGCTTTCATTTTATTTAAACTTCTTTCATTTTGTGATAGATATCAATCACGCAGAAAATGGTAGCTTCCACATCCTCTTTTCTGATTGGGTTCAAATTATAAAATATTTTTTTTAATGTTTTTCTAGAATAAATGAATCATGAAAATAGGATTCCGCGTGGAAAAGTACATCAATATACCAAATTTGAAAGTTTTCACTAAATTTTAAAATTTTAAAATTTGTGACAGCAACAGAAAAGTTACAGAGATGGAAACACACCAACATTAGTTTGTAGAGGTGGTGGAGACAAACACAGGTACAAAAACACGGACACGGACACACACAAGCATATATCTATATCCGTGTGTGTGTGTGTGTGTGTATGTTTGTGCACATTCTTTCAATTTCCGTCTAAAACTCACACAAGGCTTGGTCGGTCTGTGGCTACAGTAAAAGACACAAGCCTAAAGTGTCGCGTAGTGGAGTTGAACCCATGTGGTTGGAAAGCAAACTCCTTACCAGACAGTAAGTCCTATATATATATATATATATATAT
>NC_068993.1:32520741-32521896 GCF_001194135.2 Octopus bimaculoides
ATATATATATATATATATACATATATATGTATGTATGTGTATATACATATACATATGTAAATAATTATGTAAGTAATATATATAAGTAAATATGTATATGTATGTATATGTATGTCTGTGTGTGTGTGCTAATATATGTATGTGCTAACGTATAAATCATTAAATTATAAAGCTTACATCTACATATATATTTATACATACATACATACATACATACATACATACATACATACATACATACATACATATAGACATTATAAAAAAAAAGACCGATGTTTCACTGCTTTTGTTTACAGCCAACTCAATGGGATATATACGACACCGAAGTCTACCCGACATTTTATACAATGCAAAATCTGTTTTATCTCTAGTATTATATTTCTGTATTACTGTAGGTATTTCTATTTACTTATATTTTATCATCGTTTAACACATATTACGTTGATATATATTTCTATTAATGAATATGTCTATAAACAAACAAAATATCACAAGTGTATCTTACTGGAAAAAAGAATATAATTGATATACATTTTATATATTTTGATTAATACAAGAATACATATGTACAGGGAGAGGGAGGGAGGGAGAAATGGGAAGAGACAGAGAGAGAGAGAAAACAAGCATTTATGTGTATATCGGTCGATGTTTACATGTGTGTGTGCATGTGTGTGTATCTGTGTTTGTATGTGTGGGTGTGCATGTGTGTATGCATATATGTTTAAGTATTTTCATTCATATGTGTGTGTATGCATGTATGTATATGTATATGTATGTTTATGCATATTAAATTTGTGTGTGTCTGCGTGTGGTGTGTGTGTGTTTGTGTGTGTATGTGTCGGTTTGTGTCTGTGTAAACACGCATAACGATACATATTAATGCTCACAAAAACAAACACATAATATATTTGTAAACAAGTCTTACACGTATGTAAAGATGTTTATGTGTTTGTATTAGAGCAGAGTGAAGTGAAATGAAGTGTTTTGTCCGAGAACACAATGTGCCGCCCGGTGAGGGAGTCGAAACCCCGCGATCTTATGCTCGTGAACGCAACACCCAAAGCACTAGGCTATGCGCCTCCACACACACACACACACACACACACACACACACACACACACATACATACATACATACATGTGTATATATATATA
>NC_068993.1:32524006-32526140 GCF_001194135.2 Octopus bimaculoides
ATATATGGTGGTGAGTTTGATCACCTCCTGCACCTACACCTTAGTCCTTTCATGGCGTCTAATGTGGCTTTTTAAACCAGACAGTGTTTTGAAAAAACACCCACACAGATTGCACCTCTGATTTGCAAGTATATATATATATACATATATGTATGTACATATACATACATTTATATATATATATACATATATGTGTGTATGTATATTGTTTAATGTACACTGTGCATAGTTATGAGTTACTAATAGTTCAAACATTGGAGAGTCTCCAAGTAATCTTCAGAGCCTGATGCTCACTTGGAGACACAAGGCATGCTATTAAAACCGGCCTAGAAAATATCTCCAATGTATGGAAATATTTTTTAGCTCATAACTATATACTGTGTACATAAAACAATGTTTATCTGTCACCGGTTGGATTACTTTTTTTGTTAAGCTTACCTTAACGGATAAGTAAATTATATATTGGAAAATGACAAAAGGCATCTGAAAAAAACCTCTCCCAAAACACCCTCTTTCGAAAACACAAGACAGCAAATTCAACTCTAGACACACGCGCATGCACAGACACGCACGTACACGCGTGCGCGCACATGCACACACACACACACATACGATAAGTTCTTATCCAAATGCTGTCAGCTTTATATATATATATATATATATATATATATATATATATATATATAATCTGGGTAAGGTTGCAAAGGGAGGTGATAATGTGGTTGGTACGGATATTTGAAATTGTATTTCATGTTTGGTAACAATTAGATGATGCGAGATGGAGGATTGAAAATTGAGGTTGAACCTTTGATTTGGAATTAAAAATTAAAACTTGAAACCTAGAATTGCAAACTAAGAAGTGTAAAGCCTAAAAACTGCAAAACTTGAGGGTTGGCTAGCTTTTGAGATGCTTGTGTTAGAAGAGAGGTAGATACATCATTCAAAATACTGCCAAAATACCGCCTGGATTTACCTAAGATTTTAAATAAGGACCTGTACCTTCATGTAAGTACTGACCAACACCCATATCCTCTGGAAAAAGATGAGTTGTGAACATTATTCTCCTGCGTATATTCTTCTAACTACCTTCACTCTTTATTCTTCTATTTACTCCTTTATTCTTCAATTTTATTCCCTATAAACTGTAAATTTTCCCTGTCTAAAATATTCATACCTTGTCTCTGATGACGGAATGCCCAGTGCGTAGACATATTAACCTACCGCTTGGGTTATCCCAGAAACGGCTGTAAGACTTCAAATTCGCCTTACCCTAATTAAATTATTATAAATTACTTGAGATACTTGTTCTTCCTTGGTTTTGATTTTTTTCGCTAATATAATATATACCTGCTATAACGGAACCTTAATACGGATCTCTCGATCCAGTCTTAGCTGTGATCTTAGAACCTGACGGTCGACCAACTATAGCACTTACCTATTTGTTTAGATCACAACTGAACTAAACCTCTCATATTTTATATATGTGTGTGTATGTATGTGTGTGTGTGTGTGTGTGCGTCTATGTGTGGTGTGTGGTGTGGTGTGATGAGTGTGTATGTACGTGTGTACGTATGTGCTTGTGTATGTGTGTATGTGCGTATGGGTGTATGTATGTTTGTATGCATGTATGCATGAAGGTACGCATGTATGCATGAATATATGCATGTATGCATGCATGTACACATGTATGTATGTATATATGTATGTATATATGTACGTACATACGTACGTATGTATGTATGTATGTATGTATGTATGTATGTATGTATGTATGTTACAGACAAGAAAGTAAATTTCGAACGCAGTCTGGCTGTGAAAACAGCCGAGAAAGATTGGGTATTTACTCGGAAAAAAGTTGCCAGCAGACATAAAGGCAGACAGAAATTGATGAGATCCTATGGACGATAACTGACTAGAATTTGGCGATATTCTGTATGTTTACCGTTCGTTCTGTTTGTGCTTTTACATACTGTTTTTTCACATATATGTATATATATATGTGTGTGTGTGTGTGTGTGTGTGTGTGTGTGTGTGTGTGATATAATATGTGACAATTATTCGGTTGCCATAATAAAACTCCGAGTTTCGGATGTCGGGACGGAAACCTGCTCTGGCATCTCTACAGTAATTGAGG
>NC_068993.1:32526605-32529956 GCF_001194135.2 Octopus bimaculoides
TGTGTGTGTGAGTGTGTGTGTGTGTGTGTGTGCGCGCGCGCGCTTGTGTAAATATATATGTGTAGATGTATACATGTATATATGTATTTGCAGAAGATTTTCTTCAATTAAAAATTGTTGATTATGTAAATATATATTTTGTGTTACTATAGGTAAACAAGTTTAAAGACCTGTGAAGGAAGTTTTTTTTATATAAAGCACTTTTCACTGTTTTCAGGTTTTCAAACACACGTCTTAAGTAAACTGGTGTACTTTTCTGCTTTTTTAAACATTTTTATAGAATTAACTATTTCTCCTATAAAAAATTCTGTTGTTGTCGTTGTTGTAGTAGTAGTAGTAGTAGTAGTAGTAGTAGTAGTAGTAGTAGTAGTAGTAGTTAGATCGGTGGATTAGCAGAATTGTTAGGACATCGGGCAAAAAGCCTTGTGGTATTTGTTCTGCTCTTTACCTTCTTGTGTTCACATCAAATCTAACCTGTGTTCAACTCTGAGTCAAATGTTAAAGTCAAAGTAATTTTCTAACTTTTCCCAGCAACAACAGAGAAAAGTTGTACCTATATTATAAATTACTGTTGTAATAAATATATATTATCAATAGCAATGATACTGTTTAACTATCAACTGCTATATTGTTTGCTGTATTGTTGTGATAAACTATATTTTCAGTGTTTAATCATTTAAATTGCGTGATTTTCCTTCTTTATTTATTTGCGTAGGTAGCCTAACATTTGTAGCATGATCATAGTATTTGAGTCTAATTGTTATTGATTATTTCAGGTGAAAGCCTGAGCTATCAGAAAATGTAGCTTTTTATTATTCAATGTTCTCAATTCAAATTTTGCCATGATCGCCTTTTCCTTTCACTCCTCTAGTATCTGTTAAATAAAGTACCAGTAAAAGGCTGGGGACGATATAATGAAGTACCAATTAAATACTGGGGTCGCTATAATCCATTGGTTCCTCCCTAAAAAAGTTTTCTTAACTTTCGCTTATGGAAGAAATTTTACAGAATCGTTAGAGCTTCGGACAAAATGCCTTACGATATTTAACTATGAACTTTCTCGCTCTGAGTTCAAACCTTTCCGAGGTTTACTTTGGATTTCATCCTTCCAGAGACGATAAAAAAAATAAAGTCAAGGACTGGATTCGATATCATCGACTTTTCCTGTGCCTATTTTAGAAACAATTGTTGTTGTTGTTTTTGTTGTTTTTGTTATCGTTGTTGTTGTTGTTGTTGTTGTTGTTGTTGTTGTTGTTGATGCTGTTGTTGTTGTTGTTGTTGTTGTTGTTGTTGTTGTTAGTAGTAGTAGTAGTAGTAGTAGTAGTAGTAGTAGTAGTAGTAGTAGTAGTAGTAAAACTCAACTTACCGTCTCTTTCCGTTTCTTGTCGTCTCTGTTCTCCAGTTTCTTGCTAAGTTCCGCTTTAAATCCAGCAGTGTCCACGAAAGAAGGATCATCCTTTGATAAGACGTCCATTAGATAGGCGATATAACTCGTGGCTAGACGAAGAGTTTTTATTTTCGATAATTTTGTGTCTGACGGAACATTTGGTATACAACCACGAAGTTGAGCAAAAGCCATGTTTATGCTCTGAGTCCGTCGTCTTTCTTTTTTATTGGCCGTGACTCGTCTTTTAATGACGCGAAGCGGTCCTGAGTGTGTTTGTATGTGTTCGTATGTGTAGGTTTGATAATCGGAAGACAAGGAACCAGTTGTAGCTAGGTAGGAAGAATCGTTGCCTATTTGTGCGGTGGCTACGGGCGTGTCGTTTCCGTTAAGCATCCAGTTTGGGAAATAATGGTGTGGTGTTGGTTCCGGTGGATATTGGTAAAAATCGTGTACCATGGGTCCCGGATGATGGTAGCCTTGGTTATATCCTGTCACGCTGAGACTCATTTCTCCGACGAAATCGGTGGGGTGGGGGCTTGAAACTGGATTCTTTTTTTCCCGCTAAGCCAAATATTTCCTCTGTTGGATCCACAATGAAATTGAAATAAAAAGGCAATATTAATTAAAATATTAAAACATTTATTTTGCAAGGGTGGAGGATGAATTATTCATCATCATAATCATCTTCCTTATTATCAACTTTTATTATTATTATTATTGGGCCTATGGATAATTTTCAGAAATCCCTGGCACTGACAATGCTACTAAGAGGTATTGCCGATTCGGAATAAACTCTACAGGCATGGAATTCCGTCAGCCAGGCCTGCCCGAGATGCGTGCAGAGCGACGAAACTGTTCTGCACGCTCTCGTCCAGTGCCCGAGCATTGCTGACTTGTGGGTTTATGTCGAATACCTGCTGTCGCGTGTAAGACTAATTCGGCCGCCTTCCTTTCACCCCGCCGTCTTCCTTTGGCCGAGGAGGGCAGGCAGTGCTTCTCTGTCTGGTGGCCTTAGCGAAAGAGGTCGTGCAGTGGACCAAGTTGAAAGGGCTGAAGATAGACACTTTCCTCTTTGGCCAAACCCTCATCAAGATTTTCAAATTCAACTTGAAAAAGAAACAGAGAAGAGAGGGAGGTGCTGCCACCCAAGAATTTTGTCAAAAGGTGGGTGAATGCAGTGCGTATGGCCCGAGTGAAATACAACAAGGTTGGACGAAGAGGTGAGGACGAAGAGGAGAGGGCAATCGTGGTTTTTGTGGCGTTTCCACGAACAACCTTTTTGGGGGATTTTACTTGTTATAACTTTTATTATTTTCCTTACGTTCCAATCCCACTCGTTTTGTAGTGTCTTGTATCGTCCACAATCTTTTATATGAACCATCAGTGATTGTTGTTGTTGTTGTTGTTGTTGTTGTTGTTGTTGTTGTTGTTGTTGTTGTTATTATTATTATTATTATTATCATTATTATTATCATTATTTTTATTGAGTGAGAGAGTAGTAGATACCATCAAAGTGACACTGGGGTAAAATATGCGAAGCGCAGTGTACCCATCATGACTTCTGGTCTGATTAGGGCACATGCATCACACACACCCAAATGTGCGCGACATGGTGATCTCATGTCAAGAAAAAAAAATTTAAGTGTTTCGTATAATAATAATAATAATAATAATAATAATAATAATATCATATCCTACGTAAAATACTGTCTATGTGATCTCAAATTTTAAAACAAACACATAATTTTCTTATGGTTTCTTAAACATTCACTTGAACAAAACTGTACAAATCCAAATATATGGTACCCTAGGCATAACACCTACATGAACTTCTAGCTTGTTGTCTCTTGAGGTCTCTGGGTGAGACTTGGATCCAACTTGTACAAATGCAAAGTAAAAGTCAAACATAAAATAATAATAATAATAATAATAATAATAATAATAATAATAATAATAATAATAAT
>NC_068993.1:32530522-32531683 GCF_001194135.2 Octopus bimaculoides
TATATATAAATAAACTGATTGGTGCAGGAGTGGCTGTGTGGTAAGTAGCTTGCTTACCAACTACATGGTTCAGGGTTCAGTCCCACTGCGTGGCACCTTGGACAAGTGTCTTCTACTATAGCCTCGAGCCGACCAAAGCCTGTGAGTGTATTTGGTAGGCGGAAACTGAAAGATGCCCGTCGTATATATGTATATGTATATATATGTGTGTGTGTTTGTCACCCCAACAACGCTTGACAACAGATGCTGGTGTGTTTACGTCCCCGTAACTTAGCGGTTCGGCAAAAGGCACCGATAGAATAAGACTAAAGGCAGTGCTCCAGCATGGCCGCAGTCAAATGACTGAAACAAGTAAAAGAGTAAAAGAGTAAAAAGAGATAGATATACATATTCAATGTATGTATGTATGTATGTATGTATGTATATACGTATGTACACGTAAGTTTTTACAAATAATACTTGATATAGTCATATAGCAATTTTAAGAAATTTTTGAGAAACGGAATAACAAAGTTTTGAAAAGAATTTTTCGTATTAGTGCTTATATGGTACATATATATGTATACACGCACACATTCACGCACACACACATATATAAATATATATGTATACACGCACAAACACGCACAAACACACACACACATACACATATATATACATGTATGTATGTTTTTGCGTCTTTGTGTCTGTGTTTGTCCCTCCACCATCACTTGACAACCAATGGTAGTGTGTTTATATCCTCGTAATTTAGCGGTTCGGCAAAAGATATCGGTAGAATAAGTCTTGGGGTCGATTGCTTAAACTAAAAAACCTTTTACGGTGATGCCCCAGTATGGCCAGTCAAATGACTGAAACGTACAAAGAATAAAAGAATAAAAGAATATGTGTGCGCGTGTGTGTGTGTGTGTGTGTGTGTGTGTGTGTGTGTGTGTGAACATAAAATTAAAATATATCGGGTTGCGCACCTGTGCACACGTACTGACTGAATACCCGTGCCATCAAAGTCACACATGGGTACACTCACTGCATGTATACCACAGTCGACTATAGACTCCAGATCCAAACGTATGGAAGGTTCCGAGTTTGGTGAAGAATAAAGAAATTAAACTGATGTGTTGCGGTTCATTGCATCTATTTCAGACGCTGTGTTTTTATTGATTA
>NC_068993.1:32532115-32532849 GCF_001194135.2 Octopus bimaculoides
ATATATATATATATATATATATAATATATAATATGTATATTATATATACATAATATATATGTTATATATATATTATATTATATAGATATAATATAATATATAATATATATATTATATATATATAATATATATGTAATATATATACTATATATACATAATATATATTATCTATATATTTATATATATATGTTATAGATATAATATATGCATATATATATACACATAATATATATACATATATACATATAATATATATATGTATATATACATATAAAATATATACACATATAAATATTATATATATATATATATACATACATATACACGCTCACAAACACGCGTGCACGCACCGATATACGTACGGGGAAATATTTCAATATGAATGTCTTAATAAAACTAATAATTCTCATGTGGAGAGAGAGAGATCGTATATATATATATATATATATATATATATATATATATATATATATACACATATATATATATGCGTGTGTGTGTGTGTGTGTGTCTGTGTGCGTGTGTGAGTGCGTGCGTGTTTGTGTGTGTACGTCTGTAGGCTGTGTTTTCCAAAATGGAGGTGAATACCCTTCTCCATGTTGTCGGCATGAAAAATTGTTAGGATATTTTCCTACTTTTCTTAACATGAAACCAGTGGTAACCTTAATTCACAAATAAAGAAACTATATCCATCAATGCACTGTTGAGTAATATATATATGTGTGTGTGTGTGT
>NC_068993.1:32533041-32534485 GCF_001194135.2 Octopus bimaculoides
ATATATGAGGGTGCATGGGCTAGTGGTTAGGGTGTTGCACTGAAGATCGCTAGATCGCGATTTCAATTTCTAGACCAGGTGGTACGTTGTGTTCTTGAGCAAAACACTTCATCACATGTTGCTCTGTGATCACTTCAACACCTGACGCGTGGTACACCATGCACCTGTTCAGGCAACATCGATTTGATGGAGGGAGTGAGCTAATATGCGGCACGAACATTTGATCACTATCAACAAATCATACGTGTAGGTCGTTTGGCAGAGGCACTGCAAAATCTCGGTACCACGTTAGAATTTCAAAGGAAGGCGTAAGTTGATTACATCGACCACAATGCTTAACTAGAACTTTTTTATCGACTCGGAGGAATTTGAACTTCCATCATACAGACAGACGAAATGCCGATAAACATTATGTCCGGCGTGCTAACGATTCCACCAACCCGCCGTCTTTATGTATACATGTGTGTGTGTGTGTGTGTGTGTGTGTGTGTGTGAGTTTGTGGATGGATGGTTTTATATATATATATATATATATATATATATACATATGCATATATATATGCATACATAATGATATATAAAGAAATATATACATGTATATATTTATACATATATTCATACATACACTCACACACACACATATATATACATACATGCATACATACATACATACACATATGCATCTAAATATATATATGTACACACAGGTATATATACATACACGTGTGTGTGTGTATGTGTGCGTGTGCGCGCGCCCGCGCCCGTGTGTGAGTGTGTATTATAATCCAGTACAATGCTGAGAACAATTCCTTTTATTTCATTGATTTAAAATACTTCCGTCAAAAATCTTATGAATATCGATTCTCAAGGAAACACTTGTAAATCATCTGAATATATGCTCTTGCTTACTTTATTCTCTTTTATCAAAATAACAAACTCTGGGCAGTTTTGTGGATTTCTAAACATATGCTTGATATAACAACCAATCTCCTAATTATCAGCTGTCTGATAGCCTACACCCGTGGGTGAACTTTATAGAGCGAACTCCAGGGTTAACATCCTAATGAAATTATCATTTGTGTTTATAAGTGTGTGTGCAATTCATTGTAGAATTGTAAATTTGAATAGGTTACATATTTTTTAATTGATTTCAACAAAACTACTCTAAATTTCACCAAACATCTATAAATTTCGCCATGCCTGTCCGGTTTCTGAAATTGAAGACTTTTTGTTCGTGCACATACATTTAACCAGCATCAATTAAATCAATATTTTTAATTTCGAAATGGAGAAAGAGGTGGTTTACCTAAGTAAACTATGTCCTATCTACCTACCTGATTTATCTATCTATCTATCTATCTATCTCCTCATATATTATATATATATAAATGATAAAAAAATAATATAATATATATATATATATACATATATATTTATATATATA
>NC_068993.1:32534585-32535109 GCF_001194135.2 Octopus bimaculoides
TGCATACATACATACATACATATATACATACATACATGCATACATACATAAGTACATACATACATAGACAGTCAGACAGACATACATTAAGCGATACAGACAAATCGTTATCATACGTGAGTGTATAACAGTAAGAGGTCTTCTATCAAATAAACACTTAAATAAAAATAGCCGTCCCCAGTTTTGGGGATTTGTAATACTTGATGATATTTGCCATAACATTACATATTTGATGATGAACAGTTATATATATATATAGATAGATAGATAGATAGATAGATAGATAGATAGATAGATAGATAGATAGATAGATAGATAGATGTATATAAATACATACACATATTCATGTACATAAACATATATATATTCCTATCTAATCGTATATATACAAATATATAAACATATATACCTATACAATCATGCACATATGTATGCATACACACGCGAATAATATTAATACGCACGCACACACACATCTATATATATATATATATATATATATATATATATATATATATATATAT
>NC_068993.1:32535615-32539080 GCF_001194135.2 Octopus bimaculoides
ATATATATATATATATATATATACATGTGTTCACAATAGCAACCACAGCAACCGCCAAAGAAACGACAATTTCAAGGAAAAATAAAGAAATATTCAGAAACCGTATTATGTGTTGTAGTAGTAGTTGCAGTAGTAGTAGTAGCAGTAGTAGTAGTAGTAGTTGATATACGGAATCATATATCTGGCGTTTGTCTTCACTTGTTCCACAAAACTGGCGACATTTCGTAACAGAATTGAGTCAATCCCTGACTTTGTGTCCACAATGTTTTCAATCACTCAGCCTTCCGACCGACCACCTCACACAAACTGAAGCAACATTACAACAGCAGTAGTAGTAGTAGTAGTAGTAGTAGTAGTAGTAGTAGTAGTAGTAGTAGTAGTAGTAGTAGCAGCAGCAGCAGCAGTAGCAGTAGCAGCGGCGGTGGCGGCGGTGGTACAACTATTGGATGGAGAAATAGTTGTGCGAAATGATAAAGAATCTCGCCTGAAAGGATGATGGTGGGAGGGGATTAGTGAGGAAGCTGGTAGCGAACTGCTGTGGGTGTGGTCTCTGAGTTGCAATAGCGGGGGTGCGGAGAGGGGTCGTCTTGTGTGTCTGCTGAATTTGAAGTCCTAAAATCACAGTAAAATTTGGGTTTTTATTCCGATTTCTGATTTTGTTGATCTTTGTTTATGTTTGAGAATTACGACTGCGGTCGATCTGGGACATCGCATCTCGTTTGATAATCCGGATACTATCTCACTCAGCATAGCCGTAGTAAATAATTATATGCCATTACTGTCTTCAGGCACCCAAACACACGCAACATACATCTACATGCATATATCGAAACGCCAGTGTTTTAATGGTGGCAGCTGATGAAGGATATGTCCTCTATGTGGCCTGCTTGTTTTTTGTAACTGGTTTATCATTTTGTCCATGTTTTTTTGCAACGTCATGTACCCAGATATGTATCTATATGTACATGTAGATGAAGGTATGTACATACATGTACGTATATATGCATATACTCATATATTGTTTGTATTATACATATATATATATATATACATTGGGTCATCCCATAAACAATGCGGTTTTTTAAACTTCTTTTATTTTTCAAAATTAAGATAAACAAATTTTTTTTTTAATCTTAAATATATTCTCCTTCATTTTCTACAATGCTCTTTCCATCTATCTGGTAGACTTGCAAGGCCCCTCTTCCAAACTTCACTTGTCCGTGACAAAAAATACTCCCCCAGTACAGTTCTGACCTCGTCTACAGAATTCATTTTTTTCTGTCCAAATGATTTTGAAGATAGTGGAATAAATGATAAACAAATGGGGCAATGTCCGGCGAATATGGTGGGTAGAGCATCGTTTCCCATTCAAACTGTTCCAGCTTTTAAAGTGTCATCCTCGCTGTATGTGGCCGACCATTATTCTGATGGAAGAACACCTTTCGTTTTGAAACCAAAGATGGTCGTTTTCCTTCTAGCGCTGACTTAAGCCGCTCAGGCTGCTCGCAATAGATCTCCTTTGTTATCGTTTGGTTTGGGTTTAAAAGTTCAAAGTGGACTAAACCTTTCATATATCCTACCAAACAGATAACAACACCTTACGTGGGGGAAGGCCTTCTTTAGCCTTGGGTGCCGGTGTTTCTCTTTCCCCTACTCACTATCTTCGGTGTTAGACATTTTTATAGAGAACCCGTTTCTCGTCACCAGTCACTATTCGGTCCCAAAAAAGCTTCATTCGTGAGACGTGACCGCAAAAAAGAGCACACATTCACTGTGTGTGTGTGTGTGTGTGTGTGTGTGTGTGTGTGTAGTATATAATATATATATAGTATAATATATATGCGTGTGTGGTATATCGTGTATAATATATAAGTGATAATTTTATATTTGAGTATACATCTTGTAGTATGCCGTTTACATCCTGTTCACAGTATTCGTCAATAATACTATTACTTACTCTACGGAAAATATGCAGTCCTGAACAGAACATTCGAATTTACCCAGCGAGAAAAGTTACCAGAGCCTAGCAACTTATTGTTAGCTGGGAGACCATAAAAGGACTGTTGTGGTTAACCGGGATCTGAAACCGACTTAAGACGAAACACGGTGACACCAGGATATATCACTCTAAATTCATTTTTGGATATATATATATATATATATATAATATATATATGGTTTGTGTATCGATCTTGTCCTTCCAAAAACGCAATGTCATAGATAAGTTGAAAACACAGCTGTTCAAGTATGTACGAAAGAGCAAGTCTTGTTTTTATTCTCAGATTGTAATCTGAACAAGAGTAAAAGATTTGAAAGTTGTGTTAGTAAGCGAAAAGTGATTTGAAAATGATGCGATAAAGATCTGAAGACCAATCACTGTCTTCTGACATCAACCATTGACAAGAAGCAACAAATGTCAGAGAAGAAAGATACATTGATACAAACACAGAGAAACCAGTGTGGTGGAGTTGACCAGTGCCATCTACCTGTGTTCAACGGGAAGAAAACCTCCAAGAAATAGTGAAACAGAGATTAAACAGCGAGCTGATTATGAAGAAGTAGCCATGATACAGGCTCAAATTAAAAATATAGAACTGATTTAAGGCCCATTAACCGGACCGGGAAGAGGCGGAAGAAAATAATGTAGATGGACAGAATTTTTATCTCTTTCATACTTTAGTAAGTCATGTACAAAGCATACGAGACACAGATATAGATGATGCTCGAGAAAGAGGTCGTTGCAAAACTGAAAAGAAATAGAAATTAAGGAACTTAAGAGAGGTTGTCTGTAATTGAGCATTCTGTATATTGAAAGTGACAAACTTTGACAATGAACTTTTGGAGGATTTTGCTCTGAGCTCTGAGGTAGGCCATGAAAACACTTTTTTAATGTTAATGTTTTTGATTAAAGTAGCTCATTTCTTTAAAATATATTTTAAAACCGACGGCTTAATGACAACATGAAGTAGGATCTATAAAGCATCACACTGTCAATGTCATGTAGCTGTGGCTATCTTAAAACTTTCTAACAAATAAAATGTGGTAGACTATCGGTATTTTTTACACAATGTAACAGTATACTTTCAATTTCATTTTCCAAAATATTCTACAAAATATATACAAAGTTCAGTTATTGTAAAACTTTTCCACTGAATAAATTTCAGCAGTTGTGCATATATTTTTCAATCACTCGAGTATCTAACAATAACATCTTCTGTTCTTTAGAGGAGAAATTGTGAAGTGTGAAATTTTACACAGTTGTCATCACCTTCGGTTTTATTTAGTTTTATTTAAAACACTCTTCCATCTTCTTTCTCTGGTGGAGTGGGGAGTGGGGTTGTGAGGAACCTCACAAGAGGAATCTCTCTTTATCTGTGTGCGTGTGTTTATATGTGCATACATAGGTATATGTATAAGTATGTTTGTGCGTGTATATATATATATATATATATATATATATATATA
>NC_068993.1:32539090-32545317 GCF_001194135.2 Octopus bimaculoides
GAAATTTAGATTCAAGGTGAATATGGTACTTAAGTTTAGGCACCAGAATTACGTATGGTGTTATCCAAACAATTCCAAAATAAGGTGATTAAAATCAAAATAAGCAACAAGGATATTCAAGGTTAATGCAGTACGATCGTTTCATGCGACTCCATTTATTTGAGCAATGTGAGCATTACATTAAATGTAAAATGCAGAGTAATCTTCAGCTGCACAAAAATACAGAAAATTTACTGAAATTTCATTTCAGTAGAAGGACATATTATTGTAACTACATTTAAAACACTCCAAGTGGGAAGGAAGAATACAAAAAACCATTTTGACTTAGCCAAACCATTCAGGCTAGTATGTATGGATGTATGTATCAAAACAGAAGGTTGAAAAGGTTTGGTATTATTTATTCCCTGTGACTATGCTTCGTTTCCTAACAAGAGTTGCAGAAATAATGAAATATATCTGTAATGGGCAATAAATATTGCCAAATTTTTCAATAAATATTGCCAAATCTTTGATATTTAATTACTCTGCAGAAAGTACTTTTCAGTATTTTCAAATCTCATGTAAAAATAAGACATCTACAAATATACTTTGGAGTAGTGGAATATGCAGATGTCCTTCATGAGAACACAGATTACAACCTTATCTACATACTGTATATGCATGTGTGTGTGTGTGTGTGTGTTTGTCTATGCGTGTGTGTGTGTGTGTGCGTCTGAGAGTGTGTGTGTTTGTCTATGCGTGTGTGTGTGAGCGTTATATTTTGATTGGTATCTAAGTTCTTCTTAGGAGAGTTCAACCCAGTCGATAACAAAGCGATAGTCTTTTTGAGTTATTTGTAAATATGTGGTTGAGTTGATGTTGGTTGAGCTGTCAATGCATACACCCATATATGTATGTATGTATATATGTATGTATTATGTATTTATGTATGTATGTATGTGTATGTATGTATGTATGTATACGACGGGCTTCTTTCGGTTTCCGTCTACCAAATCCACTCGCAAGGCTTTTGTTGGCCCGAGTCTATAGTAGAAGACACTTGGTGGCGAAGGTGCCACACAGTAAAAAGATTTTTAAAAAGACATACATACATACATGCAGCATGCATGCATGTATACATACATACATACATACATACATACATACATAAGTACATCCATATAGACATACATACATGCAAAAAGGTAGTACTCAGAGATATCTACGTTAAACAAAACCATATCCCATAATATTTTTGCAGTGCCATTACTAGAACAACCACTTTGAATATTGCAATATTAGACTTGACACTTGATGAGATTTGTAGCCTGGACATCGCGTCTAGAGGTACTAACCACCACTTGCAACTTTCACATTAACAGCGACACCGATAGGATCTGTGTGAGACGAAGATATGTTGGCAGAAACATAAGATCGGTCCAAACAGCCTTCAAACGTTGCATTTTATCACTCAGACGACAGTTGCTGAACAATAAAGTAAGAACCGAGTACATTACATGCGTACTCAAAAGTGAGAGCAACAACTTCTTCAGAGTATGGGGAAAAACTCCTGAGCGAGTATTTTTAGCGTACAACTGTGTCATGCGACCCAGAAAAGGCTGGAATGACTCACGCAAACAGAAGCTTGGAGAAGCACTCATCATACGTGCAGAAAGCAAGCTAGAGAATAACAGCAGCATTGACTGGTAGAAGTACATACCTTTGCTATCTATAGAAGACAGCTACAAAATACCTAATGAACAAGAGAGATAAAGATGCCACCAAAGATTCACGTTGTGAAAGAAAATGTCGTTTGCCATACTAGTGTGGAAGATGTCACCCACATCAGTAGCAGCTGCCCCGAAATTTCAACAAAGTATTATTTATTTTGCGAGACACGACATAGTCGAAAATAACTATTTACTCAATACTATCGGCAGGAAAGATTGCCCAGCTGGATACTGGATCAAATGCATGACAGAACCAGAATGTATTTACCCCTTTAAAAACAAAGAATATTGATGGAATATTCCAATGACAGCAGCAACCTGGTGCAAACACAATCGATCAGATATTGGTCTGTGGGACAGAGAACAGAAGTCATACACAGCTGCAAAGGTCAGCTACTCAATGGATGTGAAAGTTCAAGAGAAAGAAAGCATTTATGGCGAACCCGTCGTCGTCGTATCCGAAAATTTAGTTTCTTTGCTGAACGCTTCCTTTATGTTGATGACGTTGGTGACTCTGTAAACCAACTCTAGCATAGAAGAGTCGATGGTATTGACTGCATGACAATGTTGGTGGAGGACGAGGTGAATTTTGTTGGGCCTTCCTCTCCTGTTATTTGATTTCTTCGTTTTCTCTTCTGGTGGCTTCGAAGTTTTTAGTTCCGATGGTGATGGAACACTGCCACTTGGTACGGTCTCAGGATTGTGTTTCAAACGATTTAGGCTCAAGTGCAATGGCTTTCAATGTTGCTTTGAATTAGTCCTTGTATCTTCGAAGAAAGCATGACAATATGTCTGAACGTGTGTTCCACCAAAGCATGCTATCAGAAGAATTTCCAATCACAAACGAACTACAACAAAGATGCATCTTGCAACCTGCGCTATTCTCCTTGTTTGGTGAACTGAAGGGAAACTTAAAGCTCTAGCACCTTGGCTATGATATTCCATATGTACCTATCACTATGGGTAACCTCAGATTTACACACAAAAAACTTGAAATGCAGGGATTTTCTAAGAAAACCCAAAAGAAATTGACGTGCATCCTCCAAATCTAATCTATTAGCGGCATTGTGAAAATATGTCATTCTAAAGAATCCCTATCTGAGATTCTTTAAGTGAATATAGGCACATACTTGGCTGTGTGCATCTGCAAAGAGACCTGCGCAGAAAGGAATGACGCATGCGCACATATAAGCAAACACATATCCACGCGCGCGCGCACAAGCACCTAACTATTAAACCTAAGAACTAAAGAGACATAGTCACACAGTGTACTAGTGCAGGTGTATGCACCTGCATACATGCACACACTAAACTCAATTATAATATTTACAAACCCCTGGAACTCTCTTAACCCAAAATATCGTCTTTTGTTAGGGATTGGACTGAATCTAAAGAAGAACTTAAATAAATCCCCAAAGAAAAACATATAAATTAGATATAGAAATGTATATGTGCGCGTGTACGTTTGTATGTTTGTGTTCATGTGTATATACAGAAAGGGTTAAGTGCGAGAAGGGAATATAGTAGTAGTAGTAGTAGTAGTAGTAGTAGTAGTAGTAGTAGTAGTAGTAGTAGTAGTAGCAGTAGCAGTAGTGATAGCAGCAGCAGCACCAACAACAACAACAACAACAACAACAACAACAACAGTAGCAGCAGCAGTAGTAGTAGTAGTAGTAGTAGTAGTAGTAGTGTCATCCATGATGATGATGATGATGATGATGCCAGTGGTAGTGATGATGGGGAGAGGGCGGTTTAGGTGTTGCGGCTAGTAGTGAACTGAGAAAATAACAACATTCACAACTATATACATACACACACACACACACACACTTACACACACGCGCACACACACACATACACACACACACACATACACACACACACACACACACACAAATCCATCTATACTATACATACACAAACAGTACGGATATAATTCACCATATCTGCTCCTGTAGAATCTAGCTTATTTGATACTTTAAAAACCACGCCTTCCTCGTATGACGTCTAGGAAGCATCACCCAATGAGCTCTTGGATAACTCCCATCTCTACTAGCTGGTGAAACCGCAGATAAATGTTGTTCGCAGTGATGTAAAGATAAGTGGGCGGAGTGAATCGTAGGACTACCCATATTGTAAATATTCATTTCTTTTCGTTTGTGTGTATATGAATTGTGTGTGTGTGTGTGTGTGTGTGTGTGTGTGTGTACATGTGTGTGTTTGTATACACATAAGTAAATATTTGTGATGAGAGTGAATGATTTCGTTGCATTGGGAGGGACTGTATATTACGAATATGCGTGCGTATGTGAGAGCGTATTTGTGTGTGGTAGTGTGAGTGTAAGAAAACAGGAGTGAGAAAATGTTTGTGTCTGTGTGTGATTGATTTGTGCGTGCGTGCGTGCGTGTGCGCGTGTATGTGTGTATGATATCTAATAAACATATCGCTAGAAACAGCCGTCCACATCCGCGGTGGGCTTTGTGATACCTTCTGGTATCATAACATACTTTAACCATGGGTCACGGCTTAACTAGCCACGCCGCAGTAATCTGACATTTAGATGCCACAGATTGCATCCTTCTGCTGTCTTCATTATTTGTAAGTGTTAAGGAGGTGAGCAGGCAGAAACGTTAGCGCGCCGGACAAAATGCTCAGCGGCATTTCATCCATCTCTACGCTCTGAGTTCAAAGTCTGCTGAGGTCGATTTTGCCGAGTATCCCTTTGAGATCGATGACATGAGTACCAGTTTAAATATACATGCACTCATACACACTAACGCACATCACTATCAACCTATACAAAAAAGATAGATACATACATACCTGCATACATGCTACGTTCACACATGCAAAATAGAAAGTACACACACACACACACATTCGTGCATATATCTACATATTATATTTAATTATATGGTGAGTGTGTGTGTGTGTGTATGTGTGTATGTGTGTGTCTGTGTGTGCGTGTGTGTGTGTGTATGTGTGTGTATGTGTGTGAGTGTGCGTACGTGCGTGCGTGTGTGTGTGTGTGTGTGTGTGTGTGTGTGTGTGTGTGTGTGTGTGTGTGTGTGTGTGTGTGTGTGTGTGTGTGTGTGTGTGTGTGTGTGTGTTCTCTTTCTCTTTTTAATTTTAAAGTAAATTTTGACCGGCCACCAACTTGGTAGCAAGGTTGTTAAGAGAAATATCTTATTTTAACCAACCTCGTTTCAGTCTTAAGAAGGTGTCTTTGCAGATTTTTATAGTCCAAAATATTGTGATCATTTTTAGATTATGAATTAATGATTTGCGTTCTCTTCCCACGATCCCATGTTCAGCCATATAGTTTGCTCCAGACGAGTTGGTACAGTAATAATGATTATGAAACTGAAAGTGCATCTTGGGTGCTGGATTTGAAAACTCCTTATCAATGGTCCACAGATGTCCTCATGTATGTATGTATGTATGTATGTATGATGGACGTTATTAAGGAAGTTCTCCAGAGGAGTTAACCTGGAGGATGCAGAGAAGCTAGCATGGAACCACCAGCGATGGAGAGCACTGGTAAACCTGGTCGCCTCTATGCACGATGACGCTTCTGAGACCACTAACCTGGATGACTCCAGCCCCATCAAGCAAGAGCATGAGCAACCAAGAAGCAAGCAAGCAAGCAAGCAAGCATGTATGTATGTATGTTGATATACTTCTAATCTAATATTTAGTGTTGTAACCTTATAGCATGGTTGGATGGTTGATAGGCGACCCAGGTCGGCCACTTGAAATACTTTACTTAGTGAGGAAGGTAAAATACAAGAGCTGTCAAAAAGTGGGTGAATCCTGCAAAAGAACCAACTAATATTTAGCAACAACGAACTACTCTAGGCAGTCAACTGCCCCACTGTTAGACCACTGGGAAATGATAGACCCCCTAACTTAGAAATTTCATACGACGTAAAATAATGACATAATGACAATTTTTCTTCCTTTATTTTTCTTTTTTTTTTTCTAAGACCTACTTGAATCGGGGGGGCAGATTTCTCAGTTAACTAAAACACTTAATGGCAAGTACACCGAAAAAAGAATTTTCGCTTGATAATGCTTAGAATAAAAGTTGAATCAGAGTTCGGAAAAGTACGTCTAAAGTGCACAAGTATCGATGATAAATTCTATATAATAATAATAATAATAATAATAATAATAATAATAATAATAATAATAATAATAATAATTCCAAATTTTGTCAGAAGGCCAGCAATTTCGGGGGAAGGGGTAAGTCAATAACATCGACTCCAATGTGCAACAGGTATTTATTTTATCGATCCCGAAAGGATAAAAGTCAAAGTTAACCTCGGTAGTACTTGAACACAGAGCATAAAGACGGACGAAATATCGCTAAGTATTTTGTCCTGGGTGATAATGGTCCTACCATCTCACCGCCTATAATAATAATAACGATGACGATGATGATGTTGATGATAGCTGGCTGGTTGGTTGGCTGGCTGGCTGGTTGGCTAGCTGGTTCGTTGGTTGGCTGGTTGGTT
>NC_068993.1:32548102-32550092 GCF_001194135.2 Octopus bimaculoides
ATATATATATATATATATATATATATATATATATATAGACATACGTATATATACTCACATATATTTATATATACATATGAATATATATATATATATACATATATATATATATATATAGAGAGAGAGAGAGAGAGAGAGGGGGGCAAGCAGGTAGGGACAGAAACAGAAAGAGAGCGAGAATGCAAATAAACAAATAAAACTACTTGGGTTTGTTATGCAAAATATATATACATGTATACACGTGAAGAGAGAGATTGTAAAGACTGAAAATTATCAGACGATGAATATTCAAGTATAAATATATAGATATTTATATATTAATATTAACAGAAAAAACTTACATAGAGTATAAAGACACAGAAAATTAAAGAGGGGAAGGTCCGACAGCTGTTTCTGGGAGCTCATAGTTACTTCTTAATGTCGGCAAATGTAGCTCACCAGTATATGCAACCAAGTAAAAGAACCATTAAACATTGAATTGATCCAGCCTACGTCTTCAGGATGGAGAGATAAAAATCTGGCCATTGAATCTCTGGATCACATCTGTTAACTCTCTCTCTCTCTCTATATATATATATATATATATATATATATATATATATATATATATATATATATATATATGTAGAGAGAGAGAAAGGGAGAGAGTTTGATAAGAGCCAATGCACGAAACTCTCGGACCTTGAGTCACTCTGTTACTTCTGCTAAATATTAATAAAAAGATATACATGCATTCATATTTTGAGTTCTATTTTTCCTGTTTGCTCCAATATATCTGTTCTTCGTTCCTGCTTCTTGATGAGCTCTATCGACAAACTCCAATTCCAGCATGGAGAATTACCATCTACTGTACTCGATGAAAGATATTCTCATACCCCCAAAGAAAATATATCTAAAAAAAAACTGATTGAAAAAAACAGAGTTTTCTTCAATTTTAAATAATATGATTTTAAATCGTAATTTTAATTTCATATAACCGTTTATTGAAAAGATCGTTAGTTGAAAGGACCAATGAAACAAAACCCATTTCAAATGTATATTTATCAATCTAATTGCATATTTATATATATAACCTTATTTTTATTCCATTCTCAACCAAAACTGTCCGACGAACGGGAACATGAAACACCGAGTAACAGTTTTGTGATGTCTTTGCAGCTTTATTAATAAAGTATATAAAGATATAAAGTTTGTTTATGGCCGGTGAGAGAGTGGACATTAGTTTCGCACATATAAAGCGCTTAGCCATACGGGTGACTCGACAGGCTCAAATGGCCGGAGACATATAACCTCTACAACTGGAGGGAGAATAACGTCATGGTCAATTAATTTTATATTGCTTTAATGTTTTAGAGGACATCAAGACAAACCGTCCAGTAACCAAGGATCGGAACTGAATATTTTCCTTCTTCAAATATTTTGGCCATTATGTCTTAAATCACAGTAGGAATTTTGTCAATTCTGTTAGCTATTCTCCACACAGAGTGTTGTGTCATTCACATTCCACGACAATAAGAAAATGGAATTGTTAGGAGGATACATCACAAGAGTTATTTGGAAAATTTTAGTTTAGATGAGGGAGTGATAACTACGAAAGTGGTCGAACAGTTGAAAACATTGTGACTGTATTCTTTAATTGTATAAAAGAAAATTATATATACATATGTGTGTGTGTGCGTATGTGTGTGTATGTTATATATATATATATATATATATATATATATGTAACATGTATAATGTTATATAATTCTATATATAAGATGTTTCTTAATTGTTTTATATCATTGGTTTATTATTCTTAAATTAAAATATTGTATTTATTTGTTTTTATAATATGGAATTATTTTGTTTCAATATCCATTCATTTGCAATTTTCTGTTATAGATTGATTTAAATTTTAATTTCAAGTACAGTCGTAGCTATAAGGTGGACATAAACAACACATCAGTAAATATGTTTGTTTTAAAATAAAAGGAAAGTGGGATCTATT
>NC_068993.1:32550426-32557432 GCF_001194135.2 Octopus bimaculoides
ATATTGTTTATATAATAAATTACGCTGTGCGTATCTATGTGTATAACAATTTTAGAGTTCGGATTCTAGAGTTAGGGTTAGTTTTAGGGTTAGGGTTAGGGTTAGGGTTAGGGTTAACAGTCTAGTTAGGGTTAGGGGATTAATACGATATACACCGTTACAGCGCTAACTGTTTTCAACTGAATAGACGTCAGTGATTAGTAGAAATTATCGAAATAAAACAATTTTTTACATGAAATAAATTCGAATACAAAAATTTTTTTCTGTTCTATAATACAAAATAGATAAGTATACGAAGTTTGAAAGTCTTTCCGTACCAAAAACACTACATAAATCATAAATGAAAACTGGTGCCCCCGTTTTGAAATAGATCCGGAAAGTGTACTCAACTAGGAGAGCATTCAAAGAACGGGCGTATTCGACAATAAAATATTTCATAATTAATTTAGAATGCTAATATCTAATATCAAACATCACCAACGTTTTTGAAAGGCCACATTTGAATTCGAACCGAAAAGTATGTCATTAAATATTGCAAAGGAACTGAATCCGTCACACAACTTATTCTGTTAATCCACCACCCACAGTGATCGAAATAGAATGTTTCATTTACATTCCCACCTTCTCTTCCTAGTTTGTTAACAAGAGAACGTAACAGAGTTAATGAAAATAAAATGAAATAAAATAAAACACGCCATTCTCGACGAACGCCTAATTGGGCCTCGTTTTCACGTCACTTATTTCCACCGATAAAATATCTCACATGCAGTCAGCCAGAAATCCACATTAATGGGCTTCGAAATTTCACTTCCTTTCTTCCTTCCTTACTTCCTCACTCCTTTTCTCCTTTTCTTTGTTTTTATATTAATTTATATTTTTCTTCTTTCGTTTGCTCCACTTTTTTGTTTGTGTTTTTCTCTTCCCTTTTATTCAATTTTTTTCCTCCCCCTCATCATCGGCATAAATTGTATGTCAGGTCAATTCCCTGTATATCCTTCCTCAGTTTTCAGGGTTGGCGCACAGTTGCAGGATCACTGCAAATGGCTGATATTTTCGCTAGAATCCTGACAGGAAGAGAGCAATATTGATGAGAACTCTGGAGGAAAGGGAGTCAAAATAACGAAACGACCGTTTTTAATCTTCGTTGTTGTTTTGTTGTTGCTGATGTTGTTGATGCTGTTGATGAAGCTCTGCTATAGACGTGAGATGTAACGTAAGATCTACTAAATTATCTTCTTATCACCCGTCGATGTTGGCACAGAAGATAAGGCGCGGGATAGGAAAGCTTTTCACGGGTATCTTTAGTTCACTGCCTTAGATACCCTCTCTCCCTGAGTTCAAATCTCACTTGTGGTCGACCCTTGCTTTTCGTTGCTTGTTGGTCGATAAGATAAGCACCTGTAATTTACTGAAACAAATTCAACCCTTCACATCCTCCTTTAGAACTTCCTTTTCATTTGCAAAATAAATAAGTAGACAGATGGGAAAATAAATAAATAACTAAATAAATAAATAAATAAACGTCACTTAGAGTGATAAATTCCTGGGGTAAATAGAGTTCTTGGACCAATTTCTATTCTAAACTGGAACCAATTTGCTAATGTCTGAATTCTACGAATCTATGTTTTCGTCTGTTAAATAAATATAATATATCATCTCATGTGAACGGAGAACAGCGAGAATCAAAACGATAGATTCAGGCAGATTTGAACGTGAATATACTGATCACAGTTGTATTTCGGTTTCGGAGAATACCTCCTCTTTTTGATACAAGTCTTAATCTTATTGACAAATCAAAAACATTATTATGAATTTCTTAAAGATAGTTTAGCATCACAGTCTCTCATCCCCCACCACTCTTTAAAATATATGGGTTTCTCGCTTATGTAAGAACAATTATCGTTATCACTTACCTTCGTGCCTTGACCTGAAAATCGTGAGCAAGAGGTAGACTTTCACTCCTCGTCAGTTATAAACGAAAATGAATACTTAAACCATAACAAGTATAACGATGGTATATAGTACCAAAAATATAGGAGGGATGAAATGATTGGTTAAATGATTGGTTGAAATGGTCCTTTATTTTCATCGTTACAATGCAAGATACTTCTTCGAGTTGAAGTACAAAGATTATTCGTAGTACTGATATCCATTCTGTAGGTAGTTAAGTCCATCTTTTGTTGACTGCTAGAAGACTGGTGGGGAAAATGCAAGAGAGAAAGAGTAAGAGAGTCTAAACAAGTAGAGAGGGTAATAGCTGTGTATTCCCTCGCTTAAAGTGCTTCCTCCGTCGGCGCCGAAAGAAGGAAGGACCAAATTTTGTTGCTGTACTTTATATATGCTGGAAAACTGGATGTAGATCAGAGAACAATGGAAAGTAATGAGTTCGTCTCTCTCGAACTGTTTTTAACCCAAGAATGTTAACTTAAACAATAGAACCTAACTAAATACGACAGCTGACTCTCATAAATTTCGAAGAGCAAAAGCCGAGAACAATAGAAAAGGAGCAAGTAGAAAAATATAGATTCGGTTTAGAATCTAGGAAACTATTCGCTACACAAGTATTGCTGTAAACTTGAAGATATTCTCCACAACTGTTGACATAAACTAACATGTAGAAAGTTGAGTAGAAACAGCCTTCGTCAATTTCTACTCAAGACCACCGTTTTACTAAGAGATCGTAGCTTACAACCGACTTAGCTATGTGGCAGAGTCGTTAGAGCGTCAGACAGATTGTTTTGTGGTCATTGTACCGGCTCTCTACACTCTGAGTTCAAATCTCACCGTTGTCAACTTTACCTTTCACCCTTCTACATCGATAAAATACCACTCCTACACTGGAATTCAGTTCTTTTTCTTTCACGACTTATGTCATGATGGTACCCTACGACTTCAACACACAAGGCAAGTAGTTTACATAAACATATAGGTATTTATAAACTACATATACATGCATGTATGTGTAAGCTACATATATGTTAAACCACATATATGTACATGTAAACAATAGATAGATAGACATATATATGCTTGCATATGTAAGCGACATACACATGGTAGAGTTATTTAGATTACAACTGAGTTAATTTACACATTGCATCAAGTTTTGGCACAAAGCCAGCAATTTCGGGAAAGGGATAGGTCGATTAGATCGATCCCAGGGTTCAACTTGATGAAAGGTAAAGTCGACTTTTGTGAAATTTGAACTCAGAATGTAAAGACAGGTGAAATGTTTCCAAACCTTTTGCCCGGCGTGCTAACAATTCTGCCAGCTAGCCGCCTTTAAGTTAAATTATTTATTGTGACTGGTTTGGCAACTGTTAAACATTGGCAAACGACATGAAACTTAGTCGAAATGTAGACATGCATAAAACATTTGACTATGTTGGGTGTATATTTCGTGTTGTCAGTTTTAGTGTATACTCCGAATTGTCAACAAAATGACATAACAGAAAAACTAGAAAAGGTTTTCGTACTCACGTGTAGGTTTGTTCTGATGTCGTTGTCTTTTTTTTTTTTTGTGGGAGTTGCTATTTTTAACCAATTCTCTCTGTAGATCCTGGTCACTGGTCTCCAATTAAATAACGCGTTTCCTTCATTAAAATTTTAATTGCATCAGATGTTGAATACCAGAAATGTCTTCGATATTCTACATTCTCCTGCCAACATTCAATTTACACAACACTCATTAATTTTAGTTATTTACCTGCTTTTCGTTTATTTATTTATTTATTATATTTATATTCTTATGTTTTTTGTATATTTGATTTATTCATTTATTCTCTGAATTTCAAGATTGTAAGAATCGCTGCTTAAATTATTGTTTAATCCCCAAGTCAGCACTGTTCGTTCAGACTTATGATCAAAGGCATTCTCTCCATGACCATCCTGTCCTACTGTCCACTCTGCTACATTGTACAATTTATTTGTTTCTTCTTTACAAAATGATGAGTATAGTTTGGAAGAATAATTGGTCGCTATTTCTAGCAGATTAACTAGTCGTATAAGAGCCACATTCATGACTCGTTGCATATTTGGTGCCTTCATTACCTATGTAACTGTAATTATACCTACTAATGAGAATCTATAATCCTACACTATTCTCCATCACCAGAAATGCGTGACCCATAAAATACCATGTGGTATTTCTTTTGGCTCTTTACGTTCTAGCTTCAAATCCCGCCGATGTCGACGTTGCCTTCATCTCGTCAGGGTTGGTATAATAATGTACCAGCCAAGAACTGTGGTCGATGTATTCGACTCATCCCTGCCCCCGAAATTGCTGGCCTTGTGCCAAAATTTGAAACCATTATTATTATTGTTGTTGTTGTTGAGTGAGAGAGTAGTACATGCCATTAAAGTAACACTGGGGTACAAATATATGAAGCTGAGTATAGCCATCATGACTACCCGTCTGATAAGGGTACACCAGGCACAAGCATCAAACTATATGTGCGCGACATGGCGATCTCATATCAAAATAAACAGCGGATGACCTTGCAGGCCCACTTAGAATTTTCTTCAGGTCGAGTAGTCCATCTCGCTCAAAAGGTCCCTGATTCAGAGACCTTTTGAGTGGGATGGGGTACAATATTTCACTGTCGAGTGGTTTGGGAAATGGCTCTGACGAAAGTAGTATTAATTTTCTTAGGTTGTTCAATTTGCCTCAATTGATAAACAGACCAATTGATTAAACGTATCAGGTATGTATTTATAATGACTACTGGAAACAGATGTAAGCCAAGTTTGCTCAAATAAAGGAATTACATGTAATGACCTTTATTTTTAACTTATCTTTTATACATCACTCTGTGTAAAAGCCAGTTTATCTGGAGCCCATCCACGGATGAACAATATAGAATTGTGACGACCCTTAACTTGGAACTCTACCAAAAGATTACTTGAAGTTCTTCATTAATCTCAGTGATATTGTTAGCCTGGTGTACCAACAGAGAACTTAAAAAGTATTTTGCCCGGATTGATAATATCTCACTATATAGATAGATAGATAGATAGATAGATAGATAGATAGATAGATAGATTCCTTTTTTCCTGCCCTTCTATACGAAGACATTACGACCGAGAGGTATCAACTGTTTGAAATTGTCATCAATTTTCCCAAAACATAGGATTTTTTTGTTTCGTATCAATTTATTATTATCAACTAAGAAAAAAGACAATATTTCACTTTCGAGTGGTTTTGGTATTGTGGATGACATGACCTCTAGTCTACTTCTATGTCTGTCTGTGTCTCGACTCTAGTCTGTCTGGCAATGTCTCCCCTCCCACCCCTCTCCTCTCTCTCTCCCTCTCTCTCTCCCTCTCTCTCTCCCTCTCTCTCTATCTCTCTCCCTCTCTCTCTCTCTCTCTCTCGTCCGTTATTTTTATTATCATTTATAACCAAACGCTGTAACCATCTACCTTGTCTTTTCGGCTTTGCTGTTTTTTTTTCTAGCAAGCAAAAACGCTAGTTCTAAAATCTTTCTAAGAGGTCAACGCAGTAATTGTACTAACAAGTTTTACAACAAGCAAAATTGCTAGTTTTGTTTTTTTCTTTCTTTTTACCGCTTCTTATCCCAGACCTTTGTCGAAACCTATCATAAATACATTTGACCACCATATCCAGATAATGTATACTAATTTATGAAACTCATCTAATTTAGAATTGGTTCCACTTACTCGACTGACAGACCACTTACCATTGTTTCTGCTGTTATTTTCGACTCTTTGCTTCTGCTATTTTTTTATTTTTGTTTTTTTGTTTTTTTTCCTTGCTATTTCATTGAGGATTTCTCACTCATGGCCCATAGATGGAGTATATAATAAAATAATGAAAAATGGAATTTTTAAAAGCTAATTTCGGAGTTTGTATATATTTAACAAAATAATTTCCTATATTGAGGTGAAACTCTTTCAAACCGCTCAAAGTATCCAAGCAATTAGCCGATAAAGACTCCCTCGGTGGCTAATTACAATCTAAGATCAACAAGCAGGTGTGGCTGTGTGATAAGAACTTTGATTCCCAACCATATGGTTCGGGTTCAGTCCCACTGCGTAGCACCTTGGGCAGGTGTCTCTACTATAGCCTCGGGCTGACCAACGCCTTGTGAGTGGATTTGGTCAACAGAAACTGAAAGAAGCCTGTCGTATATATATTTAGATATATATTTTTCTGTGTGCGTGTATGTGTGTGTGTATGTATGTCTTTGTATCTGTGTTTGTCCCCTCACCACAGCTTGACAACCGGTGTTGGTGTATTTACGTCCCTGTAACGTAGCGGTTCGACAAAAAGGGATCGATAGAATAAGTACCAGGCTTAACAGAAAATAAGTACTGTGGTCGATTCATTCGACTAAAACTTATTCAAGGTGGTGCCCCAGGATGACTGCAATAAAACAAGTAAAGGATAAAAGATGAATCAAAGAAGTTAATACCAATAACAACAGTTGATCGAAATGGTCTTCGTTCGTTTGCACTGAGTCATTTGCTGAAGTATTTATTTCACTGCATCGAAGAGTATTTGTGACGATGTTGTAGAATAGGGCAACGGTGGCAATATTTCAGAACACACACATATATACCAGGTCCTGACACATGTATGTGCAAATATGCATGTGTGTGTGTGTGCATCTGTATGTATATATATGTGTGTGTGTGTGTGTATGTTCCAATAGGCCTTTTATGTCGCAAGGTTCACAGACAACAGATGGAGCCGTAGAATTACCGAGTAGTATCCAGGAGATCCGAGTCACTCAAAAAGGCCTTCACAATGATGGGAAGACAATTTAATTTAGTAAAACAGTTTGGGCCAAGATGGAAAAGAATTGCGCATTCAAAAGGAGTTCAAAGCGCATTTCGACCTGCAGTGAATAACAACATCCGACGGTCGGATCGATACGGATCATGTGTGTGTGTGTGTGTGTGTGTGTGTGGAGAGAGAGAGGGAAAGAGAGAGAGAGAGAGAGAGAGAGAGAGAGAGAGAGAGAGAGAGAGAGAGAGAGAGAGA
>NC_068993.1:32557455-32561969 GCF_001194135.2 Octopus bimaculoides
AAAGAGAGAGAGAGAAAGAGAGAGAGAAAGAGAGAGAGAGAAAGAGAGAGAGAAAGAGAGAGAGAGAGAAAGAGAGAGAGAGAGAGAGAAAGAGAGAGAGAGAAAGAGAGAGAGAGAAAGAGAGAGAGAGAAAGAGAGAGAAAGAGAGAGAGAGAGAGATTGATACATATACGCAGGCTTCTGCACAGTTTCCATCGACTAAATTTCATTCATTAGGTATTGGACAATAGAAGGTTACAAGAGAAGATAATTGTCCAAGATACTGTGCAAAGGGATCGAACTTGGAATGACATGGCTTCGAGGGGAAATTCTTAATAGCTATATCTAAACCAAACGACGATGCGTTAATCCCACATCTAAACTAGCTGCTATATTGACTCCTTACTATGTCAAAGCGGCGGAAATCTATGCTAGAATCGAATAGAATCAGTCAGAAATGACAGCCAAATTTGGAAGATACTGAACAATATAGTCCTAGTATATATGAGGCCAGAAAACAAAGGCAGGATGGTTTTTAGCTGGAATAATTTATCATTGGCCAGGCCCATCACGACTGATTTGTGGCCCGTAATGGATTTAGATAAAGAGAGGACCTTGGTTATTTACAGATCCAACTTTTTCGTCATCTCCTTGGAATGGTAAGGCTCCTTTTGCAAAGAATACATATTCCCCACCTCGACATCCTGCCATTACTGCTGCTCTGCTTTTATTGGCCTCGCTTCTTTGTTAGCTTGGCCAGCATGGCATTCCTGTACTTCTCTGCGTTTTTATGAATTTAGATAAGGCACAAGTTTTGCCAATCATCAAGCCCTTCAAATTCTAAAACTATAACAGAAGATGCCTTTTGAGGGAGAAATACGCAAGCTACTCTCGGCTGCTTTTGTTACCACATTGACTTCTGTTAAATAAAAACGAAGCAATTCTGTGTAAAATCTGGACTGCTTTTTGTCCACACACATGCAATTAAAAACTGGTCCACAACGTATGCTGAACTTCAAAAAGAATACTTCATCATGTGGTAATTCTTTGAATCAACTAACATCTGTATTTGGCATCATCTCTGTCTGTGTCTGGAATGCTTCGAAATTCACTTACCAGACAAGCTATGAACTAAAACTTATCTATCTAAATTATTTTCTTTAGCTTTGAATTAGTTCTATATTTTTATTTTGAGTCTGCGTCATGGCTGCTTCTTCATAATCAGCTCGCTGTTCCAGTTTCTGTTTCACTGTCTCTTGGAGGTTTTCTTCTCGTTGAACACTGGTAGATGGCACCGGTCAACTCCACCACACTGGTTTCTTTGTGTTTGTATCAATGTATCTGTTTCTCCTCTGACACTTGTTGCTTCTTGTCAATAGTCGATGTCAGAAGACAGTGATTGGTCTTCAGATCTTTATCGAATCATTTTTAAATCTCTTTTCGCTTATTAACACAACTTTCAAATCTTTTACTCCTGCTCAGATTACAATCTGGAAATAAAAACTAGACTTGAGCCTCCGTAAATACGTGCACAGCTGTGTTTTCAACTTATCTATGTGTTCCTAGAAGGACAAGATCGATACAGAAACCAATACCAGTGTCAAATTATCGACTCAAAACACTACCATCGTGAAAGGGAAAGCAAGTAAAATTTACTGAAGGGTTATTTGGATACTACAGTGTGATATGACAGTATGAGAAAGAAAGGTCTATGACAGTGGGAGAAATGCATATCTTAACTGGAGACCTGAGGATAAATTAAGCACTTCATGTAGCTAAACAAAAGCTTAACCTTCTCTAGAAATCACAAAGTCCATAAGGGTAGTGCCTATCTTCTGTCTTGTTAGTTTTTGGTGAATGTGAGATAAACATTCCCCTGAATAGAGACAGAGATTGAGAGATTTGACTCAGTACTGAAAATAAGGTGGCTAACCGTCATTTAGTTATTACGTTATTAAATTTATTTGATACATTAGACGGTCGTAAACGTCTGTAACGTTTAATATAGCCTCACCGTGGACAACAAAAGGGGGATCGACCGAACAAACGTTTCAAATGTTATTAAATTCTCTTCGGTAATCGCTTACCCGTCTCTTAAATGTCCATTGTGAAATTGTATTTAAAGCCAGTTATTAGACGTATAACTAAATCAGGCAGACTGATTTGAATACGAGACGTGATTTTGGTCGTTTTATTAAGTAGCCAAAAGTGAATGTATCGAGTTTTTCTCCTCACACACAAAAAAAAAATTAAGGAGATTACTCTAACATGTTTCAAGGTCAGTCGTTAAAGGATAAACATCTCCCACTCCTCAATATACAGAGAGAACTTGATAGTTATTGCTATCAAGTACTCTATCATGAAACAAGCTTTCACTATCAAGGTCCTGGAGGCTATGTAACGCTTCGAAAAGAACACGAACTGGTAACATTTCTTCAGTAGTTTAACGGTCGTACATCGTACCAATGAACTAACCATGAAGCTAATTACTATTAACCGTCCAGTTTCCACTAGAATATTTTTAATTCGCTGCCAAATTTGTGTGTATCAAGGGATCAGAATAGATATCTTATCGCTGATTCCTTCAGAGTATTAGCCCTTAGAGAGGAATTACAGAATGGTAAACTATTTTGCTATCATTTGGGGAATTGGTAAATTACCACAATCTAAATTCTAAGAGATCTTTATAACGATGTTAATAATTAAGGCAGCGAATGGTAATCTAGAGAGCACTACATGCAATTACAACATCTAATTACGTCACTTCGTGTTCTGAATGTAGCCTTGGCCACTGTGAGATTAATGAATTCTATTGCAATCATTTGGTTGCCAGATCGACGCCACTTTTTCCATATCCTAAAGCCAACCTAAACCTTATACGTGAATATATATATATATACACATACATACACACACGCGCACACATACATACATACATACATACATACATACATACATACATACATACATACATATGAATAAATTCTCCACCTCGTATTGAGTACAGTCGATCTGTGCTCATTCCCACTTTGTGGGCAATTTCCTGGATCATTACACGACAGTCTTTCATGACTCAAATCGTTCCTCGTTTCACCTTGTGGACGGCCTGCTCGAGCGTGCCTCGATTCCACTGAGATGCGGCCATTTCTGAAACGGCTGTACCACTCCTTAATCTGAGCTTTGCTCATGGCACCACTACTGAAGGCCTGCTGAATCTTCTGGATGGTTTGAGCTTGGGTAATCACCAAACTTTTTGCAAAACTTGATACAATATTTCTGCTCGATACATTCGGTTATCTTGCTTGGAAATATATATATATATATATCGTGGAGGCGCAATGGCACAGTGGTTAGGGCAGCGGACTCGCGGTCAGAGGATCGCGGTTTCGATTCCCAGAACGGGCGTTGTGAGTGTTTATTGAGCAAAAACACCTAAAGCTCCACGAGGCTCCAGCAGGGGATGGTGGCGAACCCTGCTGTATTCTTTCACCACAACTTTCTCTCACTCTTACTTCCTGTTTCTGTTGTGCCTGTAATTCAAAGGGTCAGCCTTGTCACACTGTGTCACGCTGAATATCCCCGAGAACTACGTTAAGGGGACACGTGTCTGTGGAGTGCTCAGCCACTTGCACGTTAATTTCACGAGCAGGCTATTCCGTTGATCGGATCAACTGGAACCCTCGACGTCGTAAGCGACGGAGTGCCAACAACATATATATCCTGTTCCATGTGGATGTCATTTCTAGTATTTGTGAATTATTTACTTCATTACACGTCAGACTTTTTTTCTGCCAGACTCAGAGTATCTTGAGCTACAATATACAATGTCATTTCTTTTTTTTTTTTCTTTTGAAATGTAGGCTGTAATTTGAAGGCGGTCCTGACCGACACGTAGAACAATCATCTTCTCCAGACAGCGAGGTTAGGCATATGGCTGTATCTGCTGCCTTCTTTTTGGATTCGAGGTCGAGGTAGAGTTGGTCTATGTTCAGCACCACAGAACATAAACCAACACAATCCAAAAGTGGTAGTCAAAGGTGTTGACATCGGCATTGGACCCTAGCATATTGTTCCCTTTATTGCATAATGAGTGGAAGATAAGTACGGGGTCGAGTGGAAAGTCAGAATGGATCTGCAAGCCCTTATAACGGCTCAAAATTATGTGTTAATTTCGTAGCTGAGCCCAGTTCCTGGAGCAGAAACATGAGTAGTGAGACTGGCAGTGCACGGGAGGAAAAGTCACTTGAAAATGTTCTCCCTGAAAAGCTAGAAAGACAGAGAGAGGACAATAGAGCAAGAGAGAGAGAGAAACAGAGAGAGAGACAGACAGACAGACAGACAGACAGAAAGACAGACCGCAGTGTACAGCAGCAAATCCACCACCAATAATTAATTCGTTTTATTGGCCACAAGGGCTAATATCAATTAAAAACATGTAAGGACAAAGACAGGACGAAGGTTACAAAAGGTTTTGTCCGAAAAGGTAGGAAAGTTCGTCTAAACAGAGGAAGAAAACGGAGAAAGATATAACAAAT
>NC_068993.1:32564235-32565550 GCF_001194135.2 Octopus bimaculoides
CCTCTCTATGATGTAGCGCATGAGATGGAGGTTGTCGTGGATAGACCTGGTCGGCACGGCGCATGTCTGCGCCTTGCTGATCAGTTTGCCCACGACAAGTGCCAATCTCTTGGCTAGCACCTTGGCCAAAATCTTCAACTCTGTATTGAGCAGAGTGATGGGCCTAAAGTTCCCTATAATGTCCCCCTTGTTTGGGTCCTTTCTTAGCAAAGCCACCACTCCTCGACAGACAAAAGCAGGAATTCTCCCGTTTTGTTGCCAGTTGCAGTAGACGTTTGCCAAGACGCCCGCAAACAAGTCTGGCATTGACGTATAAAGCTCGTAAGGCAGACCATCCAAACCCGGTGATCTACCTCTCGTGTAGCCTTACATCGCTTCCTGTACTTCCCAGGCAATAACATCAACAACTGTTGGGAGAGAACTGTTTCAATGACACCGTCAATCGAAATTCCAGAAATGGCGGAAGATATCGTTCTCAGTTCAGTAATGCAAACCCTCCACACCCCGACTACCAACCTCTTTCTCTTGATACCATGCCACCCACTTGTGATGATGGAGAGCAAGTAAAGTCAAGAGAGGAGTAGCAGACTGTTACAGAGAAAAACAAATAAACCAAACAACGTCGACAACAAAAAGCAATAAGGTGTGTAAAACTCACGAAGAAAACCCCCACTTCACCCACTGACATGACGTTGTTGGTCGAGTGATCATAGGTCCTTTCCTCAAATCACCTTTCAGTGTCTCCCTTAGGTCCAAACTAGCTGTCTCCCTAAAATCACAGCTAGGTCTCTTTAAAACCGATAGAAATGTGTTGCGTGGGTGAGGTGTAGATCATAAAGCCGATATATACAAGTCATATAAATGAGGGGAAGACTACCCGAAGAATTTATCAAACACCTGAGGAAGAATTTATCAAGATACCAAATAGAAACACTCGGATGATTGGATGGTTCTTAGATAAGTCAAAACGAAAAACGTTCAAGAGCACCTTTGGGGGTAAACCCAATCTCCATAGAACGAGAGGCAGGAGGGTAAACTCGTGAGGTGCTCAGAGCCGACCTAGCTACTGTTCTTTTTGTTTTTTGGGGGGTTTTTTGGTTTGTTTTAATGCAGAAAACTTCTCTTAGCAACTTCTCTCAATGTTTTTAGTTGACTTGTGAACAAGAGTTTTATTTTATTGAATCCAGTCCTGGTGAACACCAACCACCTCTATTTCCCAACATCATTCCCATCTCTCCTTCCCCTTCTCTCTCTCTCTCCCGCCCTCTCTCTCTCTCTCTCTCTCTCTCTCTCTCTCTCTCTCTCTCTCTCTCTC
>NC_068993.1:32567829-32575815 GCF_001194135.2 Octopus bimaculoides
ACACACACACACACACACACACACACACATATATATATATATATATATATATACACACATATTTGTATGCATGTATATATGTATAATTGTTCGTTTGAACCCAATGCGCGCCAGATTAGGTCATAGAGCATAATATATCTCACTAATAATTCTTGTAGTTGCTGTTTCAAGAGGAATAAATAGTGTCCATGTTCTTGCAGGCCCTCTAAGACAAGTGAGTTTCGTGATATTAACGTTCCTCTTGAACTTATGCAAAGAAAGATAAGAGGAAGGTGGGAAATGCAGGGTATTTATGCTTCGAGAAGGAAGGACTGGGTGTAGTAATTTATGAGGTACTTCCGACATGTTTGATGCAACAAAGGTAATGAAAGGAGGTAAGACGATTAGGACAAGAAAATATGAATGGGAGGTGTCATGAGCCCAGCCTGATGTATGTAGCAGAGACCATTATAGTGCAGTAAAAAAAATCTGAGAGAAGACAATGCGGATCTTTTTTAAAACGGGGGCCACATTTTTCATTAACGAAACACTTTGAAACTTGGAACACTGGTAGAATGTGTCATATAAAACATCTTTTTCTCTTAGTCTTCTTAAAAAAAAAAAGAAATCCCTAAGTTATTCCATGTTAAATTTGTCGTATTTCTGTAATTTCAACCAATCACTGACGTCCATTCAGCCGATATACATTAAGTGCCGACTACATAAACAAACGATTCTGAAACAATTCTATCGGTGATAGGGTTAGGGTTAGGGTTAGGGTAAAACAGCAAATTTAAAAAGAAAAAAGCAAAACGAAGCTATGGAAATTAAATACGCTTTACACTGCTTAATCAGCCAAAGGAGTAAATATAAACAACTGAATACTTGTCAGTGATTGGTTGAAATTATCGAAATAAGACAATTTTTTACATGAAATAAATTCGAATACAAAAATATTTTTCTGTTCTATAACACAAAATAGATAAGTATACGAAGTTTGAAAGTCTTTCGGTACCAAAAACACTACGTAAAACATTAATGAAAAATGTGGCCCCCGTTTTAAAAAAGATCCGACAATGCACCAGTGTGCCAGGGGATGGTCTTTGACTGACTTTATGTCATTCAATCGAATTACCTTCTTCTGGATACAGTCTAGGGCAGGGGTTCTCGACCGGGTTCCATATGGCCCCTGATAGTCCATTATAAGATTTTGCAGGGTCCACGCTACAACTGAACAGCGGGTTCGTGACATTAATGTGCAAGTAGCTGATCACTATATAAACACGCGTACCCCATAGTCCTCCGGGAGATTCAGCATATCACAGAATGTGACAAGGCTGGTCCTTTTGAATTACAGGTACAACTCACTTCTGCCAGTCAAATGAGCTGGAGCAATGAGAAATAAAGTATCTTGCTCAAGGACGAAACGAACTCGCGACCTTACGATCGTGAGCTCAATACTCTAACCACTAAGCCACGCGCATTCACCTGAGCCTTGCAGAGTACGAAGAATTGTGGAGCGCGCGTGTGTGTGTGTGTGTGTGTAAACGTGTGTGTACGTGTATGTGTGTATGTGTATGTGCGTGTGCGTATGTGTGTGTGTGCATGTGTGCGTGTGTGTGTGTAAGAATTCATTAGTGTCCTCCATTGCAGAGCTTCCAAGTGGTGTATCTGACCGGATCATGTCATGCCGTATTAAACTGACAAAAGGTAGGTTTCTTACCGTTGTCAGTATTTATGCACCAACAATGTCCCATTCTGATGAAACTGTAAGACAGTTTTATGATGATCGAGCACAATTATTGAGGAAAGTACCAATTTTTGACAAGCTGGACATATTGGGAGATTTCAACGCAAGATTTGGAAAGGACTACGTTTCATGGCCTGTTTTAGGTCGACATGGCATTGGAAAATGTAATAAAAATGGAGTAGCTCTTTTGACGTTTTGTACTGAGAATAATCTGGTTGTCACCAACATTCTGTTTAAGCAGAAAAATAAACCTAAAACCACCTGGATGCACCCAACATCTAAGCACTGGCATCTCACAAATTATATTCTGATCAGAAAACGTGATATGAAAGATGTTTCTAGCGTTCGGGTCATGAGAGGAGCAGAGAGCTGGAAAAATAGATTTTTCGATAATGCCTCAAAGTCTGGTTCTAAGGTACCCAAAAAATTGAATGTTGCAAACTTTAAATTATCAAGCAGCTTGCAAAGATTCCATGATGCTATAGACAGTATCAATCTTGATCCAAACAATCTATGGGAAGATTTCAAAGCAAATGTATTTCAGGCTGCAAGATCATCAGTGGGATTTAAACCATGTAAGTTCAGTCACTGGTTCTCAGATAGATCAGCAGAAATTCATGATCTACTTTTAGAAAAACAAAACTTAGGCAATACACTTCTTTCTCGGTCCTTGAACACCAACTCAAACGAAGCTTACAGAAAGCTGAAAAGGAAAGTGCGGACTGCTCTAAGGAAAATTAAACAGGAATAGTGGAATGATAGAGCCAAAGGGGCACCAGAAGCTGCTGATAGAAATGATTCCAAGGGTTTGGTCTTCGAATTCAAAGGGCAGCATAAGCATTTGGTGGCTTGGAGTCACGCGTTTGGTGCCAGCGACATATAAATAGGAATACAATGCTTGCTCTTTACAAATCATTCGTCTTACCATCCCTGTTGTATTCTTGTGAAACATGGACTTGTTATGAAAGGCATTTTAGATTGCTAGAACAATTCCACCAAAAATGCCTTCATCGCATTTTAAACATTAAATGGAGTTCTTTTACTCCAAACACAGATATCCTTGCTTCTGCAGACATCACCTCAATTAAAGCTATGACTTTGAGGAACCAGATGAGATGGTCTGGCCATATTGTTCGAATGGCAGATGAACGCATGCGGAAACAGCTGTTTTATGGTGAGGTTGCAGAAGGGAAACGCTATCGGCGTAAACCTAAAAAAAAGGTTTAAGGACGGCATAAGGACTACCATGAAGTCACTTGGAATAGATCCAGAGGACATAGAAACCCTTGCTTCGGATCGAGTTGGATGGCAAAAAAAGGGGGTGGAGTGGAGTGAAAGCGTTTCAAGAGGCCAGGATAACACATGCAAGACTCAAAAGAGGTTTAAGGTAGAATGTTACGATCGCGAAAGTGAATGACAAGGACCTTTTTGTATGCACAGTCTGTGACAGATCATACCTGTCTTTTGCTGGGCTGAAATCTCATCTGCGAACCCATGGAAAACGAACCTCCACCCACTATTCTGCCTATATGTCTGTGCACACCTTTGAATGCAGTGTATACCAGAAAGTTTGCAAACCTAATGGAGGCCTCAAAAGGCATTTTAAGATCCACAAATATCAGAACTTATCTGCAGCTCTTGGTGGTTCAAATCGGATGTGTAATCTATGTGGGTGTCTTTTCAGAACATTGTCTGGTTTAAAACACCACATCAGATGCCGTGATGGTTCTAAGGTGTAGGTAGAGGAGGTGGTCAAATTCTGCATAAGGAGTAGACAACCACCATGTATGTATGTATGAATATATGTATGTATGTATGTATGAATATATGTATGTATGTATGTGCTAGGCTAGATTAATACCCAGAGAGGCCCTAAGATTTTGGTGGCCCCATATGTAATTAATTCAAAATATAAACAATAATACCATAAAATAAATTCATATTTTTCAAAGTGAAATAGAACTAACAGTAACATAGAAAATAATATCTTTATATACGACCAAGTGTATTTATATTTCAAAAGTTTTCTCTGACTTTTCTTAATAGCAAAATCTTTGATTAGATCCTCACTACGTTAGTATGAACACTTCGAAATTATATTTCCAATCATATAAACCACTTTGAATATTAATTTAGCAAATTTAAAGTGGTTTCTTTTGAGCCACAAATCATTTACCATTTCTGTGGGGCCTCCTGCTTCCCTTGATGACCTAAGCACGTGCTTATTTTGCTTTATGGTTAATCCAGCACTGTGTGTGCGTATATATATATATATATATATATATATATATATATATATATATATGTAAGTATGTATGTATTTATATGTGTATGTATGTATGTATATATGTATGTATGTATGTACGTATGTATGTACGTATGTGCGTGTGTATGTATGTATCTGCGTATGTGTGTATGCATATATGTATGTGTATATGTATGTATTATGTGCGTGCATGTATGTATGTATGTATGTATGTATGCATGCATGTTTGTATGTACCAATGAATGAATGAATGTATGTATGTATGTATGTATGTACGAATATATTACGCAGGCATGTGTGAGTTCATGTATGAATGAGAGAGTATGTGAACGTTTGAGCGTATGAGAACGCGCAGACGTGTGATTGAAAAGAGAGAGACTATAAATATGTGTGTGTGTGTGTGTGTGTGTGTGTGTGTGTGTGTGTGTGTGTGTGTGTGTGTGTGTGTGTGTGTGTGTGTGTGTGTGTGTGTGTATTTAGTTCTGGGTAGGAGTGAGAAACATGGGTGTACGTATGTGTGTCTAAGAGCGTGTGTAGTTGTATGTTAGTTTCATATGTGCGTATTTGCGTGAGTCTGTGCATTCATGAATGCGTTTATGGCAATGTTTTAGCGCATGCATAAGTGTATGAGCCTATCTATGAGGATATTTGTGAGCATACAGCAGTGCTTCGGAGCGTGTGTGCGCGTGTGTGTGTTTGTGTGACTGTGTGTGTCTGTCTGTGTGTATCTGTGTATGTGTGTGCGTGAGAGAGAGAGAGACTCTGTGTGTGTGTGTGTGTGTGTGTGTGTGTGTGTGTGTGTGTGTGTGTGTGTGTGTGTGTGTGTGTGTGTGTGTGTGTGTGTGTGTGTGTGTGTGTGTGTGTGTGTGTGTGTGTGTGTGCGTGCGTGCGTGCGTGTGTGTCAGAAGTCAGAGTGGGGGCAAACTGTTTAGTTAAGGTGAGAGTAAATTTACAAGACACCGGGAAGAGATAAAAGCGCCACCTTGTGAGGAACATGGAGATAGAAGGGTATCATAGACCAAAGCAACGACAGACACATACACTCAAGCGCGCACTTATGTGTGTGTGTGTGTGTGTGTGTGTGTGTGTGTATAATACATACACACACACAAACACTTTCACAAACATATACACGCAAACAGCAATCATACAAGATAAGCAAGAAGAAATAATGCCCCTCCCCCTCCACTTATGTTAGCTGCGAAAGGTGGAGAAGGGGTATGGTAAAAGTAGAATAAAGGAAGAGGTAAGAGAGAATAGAGAGATGGAGGGGGCTCGTCTGCGTCTGAGGTATATGTGTATGTATATATATATATATTTTTTTTTTCTGAGTGCCCTTTCGTTATACACACACACACACACACATACACTCTCACACATATATACGCACTCTCACACTTATACACACTACATAACACACTCGCTATCATTCATTGTGTGCAATCACTACTGTTGCCATACAATTCCACCACTATGTGCCACTGCTACGAATACATTGCTAACACCACCACTACCACCAACACCAACAACAACAAAAACAACGCAACGCTGAGCCCATCGCTATATCACTAGCACCACCACCACCACATCACCAACACAGCGCTAGCATCACCACCTCCATCACTAGCACCACTACCACCGATACAACACCGCCTCCCTAGACCATCACCATCCTCTCGTAAACTGTCCGCCATATTGATCCGTCAGTTGACAGAATCGTTATCTGATTGTTTCCCCCAATTACGACTAAATGGTGTTAGGATCAAATGTACTTCCGGTAGAGAAATAAAGGGGAGATAAACAAACGAAAGGAAAATGGTCGACATGAAATGCATCTTTAACGGTCTGAACTGTCTAAAGTAACGATTGAAATGATGATTAGCAATAGTGTGTATGTATGTGTGTGTGTGTGTGTGTGTGTGTGTGTGTGTGTGTGTGTGCTTGTGTGTGTGCGTGCGTGTTTTTGCGTGTGTGTGAACTGCTACCATTTCTTTTGCTTTCTCTTTAATGCCTTTATGTCAACACCCACGTTTATATTTAATATATACAAATACATACATGTACACACACGCGCACACAAACATATATACATAATATACGTATGTGTGTGTGTGTGCGTGCGCACGCGCGCACGTATGTGTATTTGCTTCTGTGTACTAGTATATATTAAATACATTTAGACATACACACACATATATATATGCATACAGTATGTTCACTACTTCAGCAAGCCAGTATTTTTTCGCCTGTATACAAACAGCTTTTTATCCAAAACGTCGGATCGCTCTATATTTAAATCCTAGTGGCTGACAACCATATTTAACGAAACTTAACAAAATCCTGTCTCTTTCTCTACCCACTGAAGGAGCGAGTTGTCACCGAAACATCTAGACGTCTTGGGTAATTTTCATGTAATTATTTTACAAAAATGAGAGTTATATTAGTTTGAATCGCAGAGTTTCTCTCTTCCCAAAGAATTACTTTGAAAAATGAGACAGAAATTGTCGTGGACCTCAACAAAACACGAATGCCGAACTAATAATACTTAACTAACACTACCCGTGGTTACTTTAAAAGTTCTAAGCTGATTGGAAGCTTACAGAGAACCATGAGGTATATATTGTTATACTTGGCAATGGCCTGAGTGATGGGGTTCCGCCAATTAAACACAAGCACTATTTATTTGATCTTCATTTGTATTATTTTTAGTTTATGCCAGGATAAGAGGAGACACATGGACAGAGAGTCACTGCTGAGGTCACAGAATGTGTGACGAAAGAACTTTGATAGACATATAAACTAAAAATATGAACAAAACTAAAGTGAAGATCAAATAAATAGTGCGTTTTAATGGCAAAGGAATGGCCAACCCCACATATATATAACAATATTTGCTTCAACACAAGTTTTCACATCAAGAATCTCGCAAAACGAATACAAAGGCATAACATGAAATATATAATTTTTTTTTAAACTGTATTTCCCTTAAAATGTTTGATTCCTGAAATGGTGTAAAACTTCACTTTGGTAGTATTGACTGTGCTGGGGACAAAAGAAGGGCTTCTCCCGCAAAGTGGAGGCTAGGTTTGTTAGATACTTGTGAAGAAAGTATGATGTTTCAGATAAAGTCCTTGCTATACACTTGTCACTTCTACCTTGAGAGTTGTTATCTATTATTTTTCGGTTTACGTCAAGAATTAAAGTATCTAACAATGGAACGAAATCGAAGACATCTATTCATAATATCATTCTGCTACTATACGAATACATCGGTACCTTAATACGGAGTAGTCCTTCCATATCTTCATATCAGAGACAGTTCATATGGCTAGACATGAAGCCACATGCCCAATAGGAGCTGCCCAATTGAGCTGTGGATTTGTCTTTTATCTTTTATCTTTTATTTGTCTCACTCATTATACTACGGCCATGCTGGGGCACCACCTTGACGTTTTCGTCGAACGAATTGACCCTAGTTCTTCAATACATAACATTAATATAACAGCCGGCATAATAGTCTGCTTGAAGAGTTTGATTCGTAACCAGAAAGTTATTGGTTCGGTCCCACTTCGTAATACTTTGGGCGAGAGCCTTTCTACTATGGCCTCGGATCTTTTTTAAAACGGGGGCCACATTTTTCATTAACGAAACACTTTGAAACTTGGAACACTGGTAGAATGTGTCATATAAAACATCTTTTTCTCTTAGTCTTCTTAAAAAAAAAAAAAATCCATAAATTATTCCATGTTAAAGTTGTCGTATTTCTGTAATTTCAACCAATCACTGACGTCCATTCAGCCGATATACATTAAGTGCCGACTACATAAACAAACGATTCTGAAACAATTAACCCTAACCCTAACCCTAACTCTAACCCTAACCCTAACCCTAGGGTTAGGGTTAGGGTTAGGGTTAAAGCAAATTTAAAATGAAAAAAGCAAATAAAACGAAGGTATGGAGATTAAATACGCTTTACATCGCTTAATGAGCC
>NC_068993.1:32576059-32580952 GCF_001194135.2 Octopus bimaculoides
GTGTGTGTGTGTGTGTGTGTGTGTGTGTGTGTGTGTGTGTGTGTGTGTGTCTGTGTGTGTGTGTGTGTGTGTAGATTCATTTCTATCCTACCTTGAAATGCGACAGGACTTTCTTTCAAACCTAACACACACACACGCGTACGTACGTATGTATGTATGTATGTATGTACGTATGTATGTATGTATTGTCTAAAGTTCATAGGCTGACTACGGAAGAGTGATGTTAGAGCTATGAAATCTTGCATGCATTAATTTCAACCCTTCTTATTAAATAACCCTTCTTATTAATAATAACCTTCTTGTTAATAATTCTTTCCAGCTGTTCAAAGAAGACTTCAAAAGTAACTAGTAGAGACTTTCCGTGAAAAATGGTCAAAATTTGGCATTGTCGTATTATCAAGTGCATGCAGAAAAAGGATTTAGCCCCCAAGGACATTCAAATTGACATGGTTACTACGTTAGGGAATGATGTTCCAGCTTTATCAACAGTGCAAAAGTGGGCGAAGAGTTTTGAAGACGACTCAAAGTCTGGGCGTCGTGCAACTACCACTACCGAGAAAAAGTTGATTGTGTTCCCCGCATGGTGATGGATAACAGGTGACTGACTATAAATCAAATAACCAATGCTATCAGCATATCCTGTGAGAAAGTAGAGAATATTCTCCACAATGAACTTGACATGACGAAGGTTTTTGCTTGGTGGTTTCCACGTCTTCTGATACCTACTCAAAAATGCACCAGGGTGATCACATCACGGAAAATCTGACATTATTTCCGGCAGATCCAGCTGGTTTCCTTGAACGTTTCCTAACCCAGGATGAGTATTGGCTTCATCACTTTGAGCCAGAGACAAATACACAATCCTGCAGTAGAAACACCCCTCCTCACCTGCTCTAAAGAAGGCCAAGGTCGTTTCAACTGCAGGGAGGATGATGGCCTCAATTTTGGGGGATGCTAAAGGCATCGTGTTTATTGTCTACCATCAATGCTGAGGCAGTTACGAAAGGCTATCAAGACCAAACGCCCAGGAAAACTAACAAAGAAGTCTTGTTTCATCAGGACAATGCTTCAGCACACAAGTCCTTCTTTTCAATAGCTGATGTACGTGACTATGGCCTTAAACTGGTTGATCACCCTCTTTATTCTCCTGAATTGACCCCATCTGACTATCATCTGTTCCCCAACATGGAAAAACACTTGGTCGGGAACCAGTATCGTAGTGATGACGACGTTATATCTGCTGTTGATGATATTTCTGACCAAGATAACGAAAGCTTCTTCACTAATGGGATCTAAGCACTGCAACACCGATGGAAGAAGGGTGTAGACAGCAAGTGGGACTATGATGAAAAATTGAACCTCATTAGGTCACATTCCATAAGATTATAAGTCGGCCTTTGAACTTTTCAGCCGACCTCGTATGTGTATGTATGTATGTATGTATGTATGTATGTATGTGTGAGTGCCCCCTCCGCCTTTTCGGGTTTAAAAAAAGGAGTCGGAGGTTGCCTGTTTGACTCGAACCTATATCTCTAGTAGATATAACAGGCGTTCTCTCATTGTACCATGGCAATCCTTCGAAAATTACTATCCATTTAAGAAACTTTATTCTTACCACCGAAAATTGTCTGTTGTTGACATTTTAAGAATTTATAAACTTTCGAGAGAAAACGTGCAATAATGTTTTTGGAATTTTACATGCTGTTATTTGTAGCTTTATGTGTTCTTCGAGAGCCAATTTCGAAAAAGAAAAATTCCACGTTCTCTCGAAAGTTTATCAATACGTATGACCTCAACACACACGCACCGCACTCACACACACACACACACACACACACACACACACACTTCTCCCGTTTTGCATGTATACACATAAACATATTTTGTATTTCATACCGAAACTGTTGTATGTAATATATCTAATTTGCTTATCTGCATAATTACATCTATACCTGCTCAACCTTTCATACCTTTTCTTTACCTTGTGGAATGATCCCCTGTAAAGACATTAGAGCCTAAGTTTGAATCCTTTGAGCACTATAAAGTGTCTTCTATACTGAGAAACTCTGGATCTCATCTGTGAACTACATACATACATACATACATACATACATACATACATACATACATACATACATACATACATACATACTTCTAAAGTTGAATAGACGAAGAATACTGTTTACAACAGTTTACTAATTGGCAAGTCTATAAGATAACTGTCCTGAAATAAAGAGCACCTCCGTGCTTTGTTTTCCTTGCAAATTCTTAGAACTCCCTCAATACACTTCAACCTGTTTTTCCCTAACCAAGAGAGTCTCGTCTAACTCTTTAATTAGAAGAGACTCCTCACTTCTTGAGATTTCCTGACACACTTTACTTAAAATGGTTCTGTAAGTAGCCTTCCTGTCCCCACATTTACTGCCCGTCCTGCTTCCATTTCTAAGCAATAAATAAACAACAGGCATCCTTCTAAACTTTTCTTTTCGTCCTCTATCTCACCACCTCATACATAGAACCACCAAGTGCGAAAATTCCCTTGATAACTCTGACCCAAAATCGAGCCTGAGATTGTTTCTTTTATAACCCCACATCAAGTTGTACGCTCCATAGCTAGCTCTTATCCACACCTAACTTTTCGATAATTCTTTTGAAATGGAAATTTATTCCATTGTGTGAATCCAGTTTCTAGTATGTCCCATTCACAAGATAAACTATCTCGTTGTTCGTGCATCTACCGTGCCATCGCCTTCATACCCAGCCTTACAAGGATGAATGAAGTAAACAGAGTGTAACACGAAACTCTCTCATCCACTTCTGTTTCCGACACTCGCCCCCCGCCCTCCTCCCCCATACACACACCTCGAAGACCCTTGAAGTTTCACAGTCTTCGTTCTATAAATCCAAGACATACTTGTTGTCATTTATAACTCCATACACTTCCACGCAAATATGATAATACTTTTCTTTCCTTTTAACTTTCATACATAATAAGCACCGTCTCTTTGCCGCCTGGTTATCAAACGTAAGGCCTCTGAGAGAAGCACTGAAAATATTTTCCTGTAAGGAGACAGAAATTTCTTCTTCAATAGAACCAAGTTGCACTAAGAAAGCAGTCTGGAACTAACTCCAACCCAATATACGCAAATTACGTACATCAAACACCTACAAAGTCAATTAAAATGTTACACCTCGGAATTCTTAATATGATTTATCTTCCACTTGTTTCAGTGATTAGACTGCGGCCATGCTGCAGCACCGCCTTGAAGAATTTTAGTCGAGACAATCGACCCCCAGTATTTATATATTTTTGAAACCCTAGCACTTATTCTGTCAATATCTGTTGCCTAACCGCTAAGTTACGGGGATTTCAACATACCAAAATCGGTTGTCAGGCGGTGGGGGTGAGAACAAGCACGCACATTCACACACACACACACACACACACACACACACACACACACACACACACACACACACACACACACACACACACATACATATATATATATATATATATATATATGCGGCGGGATTATTTCAGTTTCCATCTACCAAATTCACTCACAAGGCTATAGTAGAGGACAGGTGCCAAAGATACCACGCAGTAGGACTGAACCCAGAACCATGTGGTTGGGAAGCAAACTTCTTACCGTACAGCAACGCCTGCGCCTATAATGACGTCACAAATTTAGATATAGACAAATTTGGTAGTGTTATCTCATTTGTAACAGTCAAACTGATGGTAACGTCACAAATATAAAAGCAAAGTTGGTTGTGACGTCACATTTGTAACAGCCAAAACTGATGGTGATTCAACACATATAACATAGGCAAAATTGGTAGTGACACCACATAAATAAAAAACACAACTGATGGTGACGTCGCAAATATAACTCGGCCAAACTGTTTATGACGTCACATATATGACAGTCAAAACCTCATCATTAAGACAATCATTGTTGTTCAGGGTAAGAAAAAAATGACTCAGACATGGTCAGCTAATGATTTGCGAAGCTAAAATAGAACCCACACTTGAGTACTGTCCACTTCTCTGTGACGGTGATTTAAAAATTGGCATCCACAGACGTGCGCCCCTTTAACGTAGTTCTCGGGGAGATACAGCGTGACACAGAACGTGACAAGGCTGACTCTTAGATTTACCGGTACTACTCATTTTTGCCAGCTGAGTGGACCGGATCAACGTAAACTTAGGTGTCTTGCTCAAGGAAAACAACACGCCGCCGGGTTTCGAACTCACGACCTTACAATCGTGAGCCGCATACCCTAACCACTTAGCCATACGCTTTCATAACGGTGATGTAATGACACACACAAACATCATAGACCACATCAAGAAAAAGCCCGTCGTCAAAGATTCACTTCTTAACACACATTACATACTACAGCTTTAACTTCTGCTCCACTAAATATATCGTACACTATACATGCCCATATATCTCACGTCTTCACATTTCTGTCTTTATTAAATATTTGATCGGTTGTTTCTTCCCATAACTTCACCTTTTTAGAATTTCCTTGCTGCCCACATTTTTCTGTATTCTTTGTCGACTTCAAATTATTTCTAATGATGTATTGCAATGGCTATGCACAAACACACACGCACGCACACACACGCACACACACACACAAAGACGTACATAGACATTTGATAGTTAAACACTTACCAACAAATCCAAGTAAACGGAGGATAAATAGACAGACAGACAGACAGACAGATAGTTAGATACCTAGATAGATAGATAGATAGATAGGTTTCTTTATTAGCCACACAGGGCTCAACACAGAGGGGACAAAATACAAATGTAGAGTTTTTTTTTCGAGGGGGTCGAAAACAAAGCAGAAAAAAAAACAAAAGTGGGGACAACGATG
>NC_068993.1:32586919-32590705 GCF_001194135.2 Octopus bimaculoides
AGGTGCTTCGCAACAAAATTATTTAAAAATTCCAACAAAATGTGGACAGTAAAAGGTCAAATAAACGTTTACCTTCGCAGCCGATGTGACAGCACGTCCGTGAGAAGAGATAGATAGATAGATAGATAGATAGATAGATAGATCCCGTTGAAACCATGAAATGGACCGTAAAAGTAAGAGAAAAGCCTAAAATCTCAAAAGCCTCAGGTCCAGACTAGTCGTTTACCCCATCCTTAAAAAAGTGTGATCAATGGGAAACTACCAATAGTAAATGTAAACATACACACACACACCCAACTAAGTGTATGTGTGTGTGCTGACCTAAATATGCATATATAAATTTTTAACAATCACTTACCTACAAATTTTAGGGGAGAAATTAATTGATTAAAATTGATATCAGTTCATGGTAGGACGAAAAGAAAAGGTGACATAAGCCGGATTCGAAATCAGGAATAGTAAGATACGTAACTAAGTACCACAGGTTATTTTGCCCGATATTCTATCGATTCTGCTAATGCACCATCATTGTCATAGATAATTATATCCCGAAATATACATAATCACCTTCTGCGCGTGTTTCACTGTGCCACCGTTTTCGTTTGATCTTAGAGTTAATGAAGGCTTTTTTTTTTTTTTTTGGATTTTCTTCCACAAGCCTTGCAATGGAATCCCTCAGATACCTCCATCCCACCCAGAGCGAAAAGAACAGGACCAAGGAATTCATGGCAACGTAAATGGAGAACGAAGAGAGATCTGAATGAATCTGGGGTATATGGATAAGAAGGTCCAGGAGAGGGGTAAATGGAGGTAGGTGTATGCCCCAGGAGGAGCCAAGGATTGAGCGAGTGATACATTGACATGTGAATATGAAATAAAATGAACCTATAGATGTAATTTTGAAAGCACTAATATTTCTTATCTCCGTCCTGTATCTGCAGTTACTATATCAGATATTGTCTAACCAACACTTATATTGATATCAGTATATATAGTTATATAAAAAGCAGGCATCATTGATTGAAGTTGGCCAGCTTTCAATACAACAGCAAAGGAAATGGAGAAATGGTAGCTTTTTGTTTTGACTTTCCCTCTTCCTTTCTTTTTTCTTTCTTTTAGATCTATTCCGACACAGACCGCCAAGTCTCCAAAACTAGACATTAAATATTCCCATAAATACGGTTCCCTTGAACTCTAACGTTTTCTTGTTCATTCTTTCGCCCTTATGGGACTACTTAAATGGAATAAGCCATAGTTAACAACTATGTTCAAATTATACCATGAATATAAAAGAAATCAAACAAGCAGACGACAGCTACATTACGCCATTTCAATTTTCCTTATTACCCTTACAACAACGATAATAACTCTACATTTGCGAAAATATATACCAATAAAATTCTCTATTTTCTCTTTTCCTGTGGAAGTCAAATTTCTAGGCAATAATAACATTTCTAGTTAATACAGAAAATTAAATGATAGAATCAATACAATTAACCGATTTCAACCCAATTAACACTGAGATCGATCGGGTTCTGTCCCCGTTCACGTCAGTTATTTTTTTTCTTTTGTTCTTGTTCTCATTTTTCCATCTATTAAAGCTTCTGCTTTGCAAGAGATATAAACAACCTCGATTCAGTTTCAAATCCTTGTTGTAGCAGTTATATTTCATATTACTATGGCCAAAGGGAAGGTGGTGAGCTGTTAGAATCGTTAGAGCAACGTTAGAGCAAAATGTTTAATGTTATTTCTTCTAGCTCTTTATGGTCCGGGTTCTATTTCTGTCGACTTTGTCTTTCATCGTTTCGAGGTCAATAAAATAAAGTACCAGTCAAGTACTGGGGTCGATATAATCGACTAACACCCTCCCCCTAAAACTGCTGGCTTTGTGCTACAATTTAAAACAATTACTATGACCAGGATCTAAACTACAACTGGTACTTATTTTATCGGTTCAGAAGAGTTGTCCGCCGACCAACTGGCCGATTCTGGCAATCCGCTGCCATTTGAAGAACAGTTGAATATTGCATAATCGAATGCAAAATTGGAATATTCGCTTTTAAAGAATGAGCGTTCGAGAAAAATATAGGAAGTAATGTAAGACAAAGAACAGGAAAAAAAAAACTGAAAATCCAAAGAAAGGAATTGAATGTTCACTTGTCTTTTTGGTTCCTTATTTTCTGATGATTGTAGAAGAGAAAACTCTTTTTGCTATATAGCTACCAGCTTCCACCTAAACCACGAGCTGGATCAAAAACAAAACAAAAAAAACACATTTGGTAATATAAAAATTAAAAAAACGACAAAACTAAACATCTACCACCTTTACTAACACCACTAACATCACTACTACCTCCCGAACACTGATGATAAATCAGAGTAACAGCCACTACCAGAATCTACAGATTTACAGAAGCAGAAAATTCAGTATGTTCATAGGTGTCTATACTTTGCACCATTTGCAAATAGAATTCCCTAATTCAAATGCAGGTTTATACACGGATGATAGCCTTATAGACACACGTAACATGAACGGGTATGAATTCGATAGCCTTAGGAAGAATCTTATTTTATTCTTCCAAAGAATGCGCTTTAAAATTAGTTGTCATGAATTTTAGAGGTGTTGACTTTTTAGATATCAATCTAGATTTGAGATCGATTTTAAGCCTAACGAAAGGCCATTTATTTTTATCAATAAAGGGTGAAACTACTCGTACTGAATTCTTAAGAATATGGTTACTAACATAGGCAAGCGCATTGTCATCGGACGAGGTAGCCTTTAACGGTGCCTCCCCGCAGTTTAATGATGCGCTGTGCAATAGTGGGTTCCCAGAGAACATCCCCTATGTCGATAGTGGGAGCAACCCCAGAAGGACTCGTAGAACTAAGAGTTGAAAGGTCTTTTAATATAATCCAGCATTCAACATAAGTGTTAGAAGTAATGTACGTAGAGAATTTTAAAATTTAGTTTCAAAACATTATTCAAGTGACCATAAATATCACAGAATCTTCGACAGAAGAGCGCTAAAGGTTAGCTATTCTTGTTGCAAGAACTTCGCCACTTTTGTCAATATGACCATTCTCAGTAAAGCTAACGAAATTGCTGAAGTACCTTAATGTAAAGACCTTGGAAGTTGTATTTTAAATGGTAATTGCCTTATTAAAGGCGTTATATGTAGAGCTAAACAGAATGGCAACACCTCTACATTTAAAACTTATACTGGTACCACAGAAAATTGCTTCAAAACGAAACATTACTCACGCAGAAATTCTTTTAAATATTCTCAGAACAGGTCGACAACAACCTTCGCTAAGCATTATGACAATTAAAAAAATCGAGATCTGCCCCGCTTAAAATATATTAATCTATTGGGTTGGCAACTAAGTTCTCGCAGTTTTTTTTTTATTTAAATTTTTTAAAGGGTTTAATAAAAAATATCAACTAATTAATCAATAATGTATTCACTCTTGTTGTTTACAACTTTTTCCCAACGTTCAACAAGATTTTCAATACCACATTAGTAGAAATCACCCGATTTCGACTTGAAAAATTGATCCAACCAAGCTCTCAATTCGGCATCAGTATTGAACGAAACTCCATACCTAGCATTTGAAAGAGATTGAAAGAGGTGGAAATCCGTTGGTGCCAAACCAAGAGAGTACGGCGGGTGTGGCAACACTTCCCAACCATGCGTCTGAATAGCTTCCTTGGTCATATTGGCGATATAAGGACGGGCGTTGTCGTGCAGCAGAAAAACTCTATGCATGCTGCCGATTAGGTCTTTT
>NC_068993.1:32592237-32594177 GCF_001194135.2 Octopus bimaculoides
TGGTTTTGTTGTTCTGTTATCGTCATTCCATATAAACAACGAGAGAGCCACTATGTGGAGCGTCGGTAACTTCAGAATGGGACGAAAGTAATTCTGAATAAAATGGCAGGAAAGTTACAAGTAAAACTTCTTTGAAACACACACACACATTCCTTAGTCTTTATTCGTTTCAGACATGCGGCTGCGGTCATGCTGGAGTACCACCGTGATTTTACTCCTTTATTTATGATTCTCCTTTGGCTGATTATTTGCCAACATAATGTGGCAGTCTTGGTTATAGTTTGCCGTATAGCCAGCTGGAGACGATGTTTCCGGGGCTAAATAACAGTAAGAATCGTCCTAACGAGGGCTGCTACATTATGTTGGCAAGTAAACTTTACTCTAGAGTACTGTTACTGAATGCCTCTCGTTCAGAGATTCAGAAATAATAATTATATATATATATATGTATGTATGTATGTATGTATATACTATATGAGGGAAATTCTGTCTGTGGGTGTGTTTGTGGAGTTGTTAGCTAACTTCTACATCGTTTTTTTATTTTCGGTTTTGACACGTGAGTAGAACTTATATCTGGAAACCGCATGTCATACTCAAATTGCTGACAAAAATAGATAATAAGGCCCCTGGAAGGGATCCTTATATATAACCAAGGGAAATAACCCATTCATTTTCCTAAATTATTTGGTAAAAATGAAATTGAGCATGCTTATTTCTTAGTATTTCAACTGTTAGAGCTATTTTCACAATTTATCCAATACAACACTTAAACAAGTAAGAAGTATTTTCCTAACAATAGATCCACTTATTTCGGTTAGTGACTTATTCATGAATATACCAACACTAGCGCCCCTGTGGGCAATATTCTCTGGGAACGCACAAAAGCTCTTTTCAGAGTTATTTTACTTTGAACTGTTATTGTCTCATATCCGATTAACCTGTTATTACGTAACATGCTTCACGATTTTAGTATACATACCTTATTAGTATTTCCTCCTACGTTCTATATACTCTGGGAACGCATTAAAGCCTTTTCGGGGCTACTTTGTTTAAATTCTTACTATTGGGTAACTCATTTCATGTTATTACATAACTGACTTCACAATTTGGGTATTCATAACTTACTGGGAATTCCTTAAAACAAGATCCTGTGTAAGACAGTTCGGTATTCTCTGTAAATGCACAAAAACCGTTTTCAGGGCTACATGTTGTATTGGATTAGCGAAACAATTATGAGAACGGAATCAAGGGATAAGCCCCGCTTTCCGTCAGCTAATACATATATATATATATATATATATATATATATATATGTGTGTGTGTGTGTATGTATGTATGTATACACCAACTGGAAGATACAGGTCTCGTTAGAATAGGAAAAGTAATCAGTACATTCACTCTGCACTCCTCAAAAGGCAATATGCAGAGGTTGTACGAACTGCAGTTATTGAGCAACAGGCTTTTTTGGACTTGGCCCAGAATATAATGTAACAACTGACATGGATGTAAAAGGTACCGCCCACTCCACCTAAATTCAGAACCAGGTACTACAATAGCTTAAGCTTCAAAGGCCCACGGCATTTCAATGCTCTGCCGCAAAAATTAAGAAACCCACAGTGTGGGCGTAGATGTCATCAAAAGGAACTAGACCTTTTCCTTTCCACAATACCAGATGAACCGACGGCCTGGCATGAGGTATAGACGAGGGCAGCGGTGTCAAACTCCTTCATGCACCAAAGGGGACAGCAACCAGGACAAAAGCACATAGAGGTGTAGTGATGTGAAGAAATCAGGTGTAGTGATGTGAAGAAATCAGCCAAAGGAGAATCATAAGTAAAGGAGTAAAATCACGGTGGTACTCCAGCATGACCGCAGCTGCATGTCTAAAACGAATAAAGACTAAGGAATGTGTGTGTGTGTGTGTGTGTGTGTGTGTGTGT
>NC_068993.1:32594187-32596479 GCF_001194135.2 Octopus bimaculoides
AGAAGTTTTACTTGTAACTTTCCTGCCATTTTATTCAGAATTACTTTCGTCCCATTCTGAAGTTACCGACGCTCCACATAGTGGCTCTCTCGTTGTTTATATGGAATGACGATAACAGAACAACAAAACCAATACTGTCACCAACACAAAAAGCATCATCATCATCACACTCAACAACAACTACAACACTACTATCACCATCAGCACAAGCATCGCCACCACCACCACCACCACCACCACCGCTGTCATCCCCTCCACGGTTCATATTAAGTTAGAACTACGAAGGTGTTGGGGGCAAAATGTGATAACCTTTAAATCTGTCTGAACCAGGTTCGATATCTGCCCCGTAATTCTGAACTCAGTCTATTGATCTATATTAAAAACGTGCTTCAATACTCGATCGACTTAGACAAAGGGACATTGATTTAATTTCTGAAATGATTTATAGATAACACTCGAACTATCTCTACACAGACGTCATTTATATATATATATATATACATGCAAGGCTCCTTGGTTGGAATTCCAATATCAACAACATGTATGTATGTATGTATGTATGTATGTATGTGTCATTATTCAGCTTATTTCAAGATTTCTTGCCAATAGAGAAAGATTTGGTTTCTAACCAAGATCCAAGACTTCTTCCTTGGAATTTCAACATCAACAACAGGGTATTTTTATTTGTATGTATGTATGTATGTATGTATGTATGTATGTATGTATGTATGTATGTATGTATGTATGTATGTGCAGATTTGTATGTTTTGCTTTGTGTATATATTCTCATGCATATATTTGTGTATCTAGACATGTTCATATATATTTAAATTATAAATTCTGGAAAGTTTTAATGATTTTTACAGTTCCAGTGATGGACTGGATCTGTAGTCTTCGAATTAGCATTCTCCTTTCTGGTTTTGAGAAGCCTAATTTCTCAAGATTGGTATTTAGGCAGTGTGTTACATATCCCAGGGCCCCAATAATTACATGTATAAACCTGAACTTGTAATCTGGATAGAATAACTGTAAATTTCTCAATAGTTCAGCCTAGGTGTTCTCTTTTTCACTGATCTGATTTTTTTCTCTTTCAGTGACTTTCACTGACTTTTTCCTGCTTTATAACATCTGCTGGGTAACTAATTCCTACAACTGTGCACAGTCTTTCTTCTCTTTCCCAAATCTTTATATCAGGTCTGTTGTGCTTACATTCTGGTGAGGTTTTCACCGGCACATTCTACCAGTAGTCCTTTTTATTATGGGTGGTTATGACGTCTACCATATCGAGGGTTCTTATTTCTTTGTCCTCGAGGTTATCCTTCTGATGGATTTCATTATAGAGTCTCCTAACAACAACATCATGTCTCATCAATAGATTAAACCGTGATGACATTTTCGGACAACTGCTTATGACGTGAGTGATATCTTCAGTATGAACTCCACAAAGTCTGCATCCGTTGTCACATTTTACTGCTTTTCCTGCATCTCTATCCCTTTTGTGCAGCAGGTACATGGTTGATATTTCCTGTCCCTGGATTGCAAAGTGAGAGGTAGTAGTCCGGATATTGCTCCATGATAAACTGCTTTGATAATTGATGTTACTATCATCTCAGAGCTTTCAACTAACATATCCATGCTTAGTCTTCTGCTCATCCTTTCATCTGATATTACGTTGCGGTAGAGTCGTGCGACTTCTTTGGGCATGTATTCTAGGTTATCAGACAAAGAATGTTGCTCTTCTACACCTCATGCTGGGGCATGTATGTATGTCATTATTCAGTTTATTTCGAGATTTCTTGCCAATAGAGAAAGAATCAGTTCCTAACCTAGATCCAAGGCCCCTTCATTGGAATTTCGACATCAACAGCAGGGTATTTTTGTTTGTTTGTTTGTATATATGTATGTATGTGCAAATTTGTACGTTTTATGTAGTTATTCTGTTGATATTTCTTGTTCCTGGATTGCAAACGCATACCCTTCAAAGTAGGAGGTAGTAATCCGATTGTTGTTCAATGATAGACTACTTTGATGGTCACTGTTACTATCATCACAGAGCTTTCTGCTAACATATCCATGTATAGTCTTCTGCTCACATAGACTCATCCTTTCATCTGATGATATGTTACGGTAGAGTTGAGCAACTTCTTTGGGCATGTATTCTAGGTTTTCAGACAAAGAGTGTTGCTCAAGGAGCTGCCTTCCAAGTCTTATGATGTTATCAGCCTGATGTATGTTTACTTTTTCATGTATGTTTATTTTCTCGTGTTCCTTTCTGTTGTAGAGCGTAGGCTC
>NC_068993.1:32597319-32607015 GCF_001194135.2 Octopus bimaculoides
ATTCACTCACAGGAAACCCAACGAGGATTAATGAAATACTAAATGTGCAATTCAAAAGTGTTTTCACTCCACCCCTAGGACACTTGCAAATCAGCAATCCAGCTCACTATTTTACTACTGCAGATATTAAAACAGTGGCAGTGATGATTGATTACATCAGTATAAAAGAAGACGATGTAATAAGGGCTATAGATGAAATGAACCCGAACTCAGCTACTGGCCCTGATGGATTCCCAGCAATCCTTCTAAAAGCATGTAAGCGAGTCCTAGCAAGACTACTCCAGTCCTTCTTTCAGAGCTTCCTTGCAACAGGCAAACTGCCAAGAAAACTGAAGGAGGGTAAAATATGCCCTATTCATAAAGGAGGTAGCAGAGCAGAGGCCCAAAAATACATGCCTATCTCTCTGACCTCGCGCATCAGCAAAGTCATGGAACGAATAGTCAGAAGAAAACTAATCGCCTTCCTTGAGGAAAATGACTTGCTGACTGACACAACATGGTTTCCGACCAGGATGAAGCTGCTTGACTCCGCTCTTGAAATAGCTGCTCAACCTCTCAAATGTGGAAGTGATATACCTCGACTTTGCAAAGGCCTTCGATAAAGTCGATCATGGAATGAAATGTCACAAACTGCGTGATATCGGTATAGTCGGGAAATTGGGAGAATGGCTGCATGACTTTCTGAAGGATAGAAGTCAGGTGATAGTAGCCAATGAGACCACCTCCAATGACAGGCAAATAGTGAGCGGTGTTCTGCAAGGCACTGTTTTGGGACACTTGCCCAAGGTATCACGCAGTGGGATTGAACCCGACACCACATGGTTGGGAAGCAAGTTTCTTACCACACACCCACGCCTGCGCCTATGTATGTATGTATGTATGTATGTATGTATGTATGTATGTATGTATCAGAGGCGTATATTCCGAGTGAGCTAGGTGTGTCCTGCACACCCATCGAAAATGGCAAATTCGTTATAAATATTAACCTTACTCATTAATTTAATCCCAAATCTTAATGGAAAACTTTTGTTATACTCCTGCTTGAAATTAGTGGCATTGAGCGTAGCAGCACATCCAATACAACAACCACCATACGCCACTGGTATGCAGACATGGGACAAATAGACGTTGAGAGTCTACTTACACAGCGTCAATAAAAGTATGTGAATGTTACTCTACGATGTGCGCGCGCGGATGTGTATCTGTAAGTATTTGTGTGTATGTGTGTGTGTGTGTGTGTCGCGTAATATTTATACACACACATACACACACACATATATACACACAGATTTCTAGACGTAAGCACACATGGCTGTGTGGTAAGAACTTTGCTTCCCAACCACATGGTTTCAGGTTCGGTTCCGTTGCGAGACATCCTGACCACCAAGTATCTTCTACTTTTGTCCCAGGCTGACCAAAGCCTTGTGAATGGTTTGATAGACAGAAACTGAATGAAACCTGTCGAATAGAGAGAGGGAGAGAGAAAGATTGGTGGAGGGAGGCTGGGAGGGACGAATGAATGGATATACATGTAGGTGTCACTTTACTGCCTTGTTTTTTTTACAAGAGACATATTTTCCCCAGTCACCGCTTTAGCACTCATCAGACGGTGTTGTATGTATAACTTTGACAAATTATGGTATTTTAATACTAATGTTAGTATAGCCTATTATTTAGATTGTATATTATTTCATTTTTGTTTATTTAATTGACACTCGCTTCTCGCCACCTTTTTCTTGTTGCCCAAGTAGGCCTTGAATCAATACATTCCACCCTGACCATCTCCACCGCTTTAGGCATAGTGTTTCTTAGTTAACATTATCCAGTGTGTCCTTTTTTAAGACGGTTGTGTGTAATTTGAGGAAGATTTAGCTGCTATTTCCTACACATCAATTGACCAACCTTTGCTCGTGTGTGTAAAATGTTTCTGTTAAGTTTATGTTTATAGTTCCCTTTACATTTACTTTAATTCATAAATAGTAAGGTAATATCAAGGAAAGAATATGGCATTTGTATTAACTATATTACTACTACTAATGCGTGGCACCTTGGACAAGCGTCTTCCAGTCTCAGGTAGCTTAATATCTTGTGAGTAAAATTTGGTAGAAAAACACCGTACAGTTCCTATGTATACAAATGCGTGTGTGCATGTCTTTGCATTGACACACTTGAGCAGTCAAGTGATGAGCTAACCGAATCGTTAGCACGGAGGGCAAAATGCTTAGAGGCATTTAATCCATCTTTACGTTCTGAGTTCAAATTCCACCAAGGTTGACTTTACCTTTCATTTTTTTCAGGGTTGATAAAATAAGTACCAACCAGTTGAAGAGTGGGGTCGATGTAATCGACTTCCCCCTCCCTCTAAATTGCTGGCCTTGTGCCAAAATTTGAAACCAATATTTGTTTATACCCTTACATAAAACAAGCATGTCCTTCAGCTCATTGATTCAGCATGCAAATTCCATTGGAATAAAATACCTTGGATGAGGGGTTGGTATCAGAAAGGACATCTAGCCCCCAAAGAATACTTCCCATAGTAGTCTCTTCCAGCCCATGGCTGCATGAAAGAGGTGACCAAATACACAACAATGCTGATAATTATATATATACTGATTTTAAATTTTGGCACAAGGTCAACAATTTTTGGGGAGGGGATAAGTTGATTGCATCAACACCAGTGCTCAACTGATCCTTAAAAGATTGATCCCTGAAAAATTGAAAGGCAAAGTCGACCTCAGCGGAATTTGAACTCAGAATGTTAAGATGGACACAATGCTGCTAAGCATTTTGCCTGACAAGCTAACAATTCTGCCAGCTCCCCTTATATATATATATGTGTGTGTGCATATATATATATTAAGAAAAAGAAGGCAGTCGGGATTTGGATAAAAATTATTTATTTAACGCTTTCGTCCTTTTCAAGGATTCATCATGCATGATTTCTTATAGGAAGTTAGTTGAAAAAAATCCTGAGTTGAATTTTGTTTTCCTGGGTTTGGGAAAACATTTCTTCATTTGACAGCCATCATCCTATAGATATCAACTGGTGAAATAACTATATTCATATCATACCTCCTGACTTTCTTTATATTCTATATGCTCCTCATGAAATAATTTTCACTGATTGGATTCACTGGATTTCAACTGCTCTCCTATATATTGGTTTACTTTTTGGTGTATAGCCAAGTCTACTGAAAGGAGCTTTTTTGTGATTACCACTGGATTATATAAATCCATATACTGTGCATTAAGTATTTAGTATTGACTGCCAGAAAAAAAGTACTCTTTATCACAGATTAATAATATTCTATTTTGGTCAAGGAGAAACTCAGAATAGTAAGAGCTTGGTTCAACTAAAATAAAATAAAATATTTATGCACAAGCATGGTTATGCAGTAGAAAGTTTGCTTCCCAACCACATGGTTCCAGGTTCAGTTCCAGTTTGTTACCTTGGGTAAGAGTCTTCCACTCTAGCCCCGGGTCGATCAAAGCCTTTTGAGTGGACTTGGTGGATGGAAACTGAAACAATCCCATCATGTATATCTATAAGTATATATATGTGCGTGTTTGTGCCCCCCCCCCACCACTGCTTTAATCTGATGTTGGTTTGTTTACATCCCCGGAACTGCAGTTTGGCAAAAAAGACTAGAATAAGTACCAAGTTTAAAAAAACGTAATTGCTGGGCTCAATTTGTTCTATTAAACCCTTCAAGATGGTGCCCCAGCATGGCCACAATCTAATGACTGAAACAAATAAAAGAACATCTGTATTACACAATGTCTATTATTCACATGGCATTGATCAGCATGAAACCACAGTAAAAAACATTTACCTAAGGTGCTATAACATGGGATCAAATCTAGACCAAACATCTTAACCACAAAGCAAAGTTAGTCTTGTTTTTTCTTTTTCTTTTTTCTCCAGCTTATGAAGAAATTCATGGCAGGATTGCGACTTGCATTTAATTTTGGTTTGTGGAACCCTTTACAATCAGAATGGACCTTTGCTGCTCAGTGTATCCAACCTGAAGAAAAAGAACGTATTTCTCAGTTCATGTTCCAAAAAGATGCCAAAGCTGCAATGGTAAGTCTTAGTAGGAATTTATTTCTAGACGTGAAGTTTCCACAGCTGGAGTGGGGTGGGAGTATGAATTATGATGGAGGAGTGTTGGTTGATTAGAGTTGAGTTGTGTTGTGGGGAGAGGATGAGTATTGGTGTAAGAGTACTATTATTATTGTTGTTGATAAAGCAGCAAGCTGACAGAATCGTTAACACACCGGACAAAATGTTTAGCGATATTTTACCCGTCACTACTTTCTGAGTTCAAATTCCACCGAGGTCAACTTTGCCTTTCATCCTTTTGGCGGCTGATAAAATAAGTGCCAGTTGAACATGGGTTGATGTAATTGACTCATCTCCACCTCTCCCAAGCTGCCCTTGTGGCAAAAATTTTAAATAATTATTATTGTAGAAATATTACATTTCTAAATCCCTGTGAGAGATTTATAGCAGCACAAGAAAGTAATGGTATGTTGTCAACTTACTGTGACAGTTCCATGAAAGGGAAGAATGCTATTGCTATTTTGTTCTAGGAAAAACCGTTTCCTGTTAGCCATGAGACATTTTCTGTGTCCTTATGTTTTCAAAGGGGGAGATAAGCACCTCCACCCAGCAAAGCCAGCACCCAGAGATTAGTTTCAGAGTCATTGCTCATCATCAGTCTGGAGTAGCATGGCTTGCTAACTGAATTTTTTATTACAGGCATATGATCAGCTAGAAAAAGGAGCCAAATCTCCTTCACATCCCAGTCTTCCACCTAAAAAAATGAAAGCACCCATTGGATAATGTAGTCCTATATACACAATGGATGAGATGGTCAAGGATGGATCACCTTTGATCATAAGCCAGAGTCAGGGCTGACAAGGGATCAAACTATAAAATATTTGCCAATTAACTTATCAATGATATAATTATTCATCCTTTCTTTCTTTGTCTTTCTCTAATTTTCTAGGCTGGTCGTTTGTTAATCCGTAAATCTCTGAGTAGTTTACTGCAAGTCCCCTACTCCTCATTGGTACTCAGCCGGACTGACAAAGGAAAGCCGTATCTATCATCTGTAGGCAATGCCTTCAGCAAAACTTCACCCCATTTCAATATTGCCCACCATGGCAATTTCACTGTCTTAGCTACCCACCCAAATGTTGACATTGGGGTAGACATCATGAAAGTAGAACAACCAAGTAGGTAAACAGGTATTTTTTTTACTTTGTTTTCATTCGTTATATTTGTAACACTAGCAGTTGTTGTTGTTATTGCTTAACCCCAGGTGTGCCCTTGTTGGACAGATGGGAACATCTGTGACTACTTCATCCAATACAAACTTCCCTTCAATCGCTCACTCTTGCTAGAAATAGCAGCCAAATCTCCCTCAAATTGCATTCTATCACCATTTTCTTGTTATATGATCAAAGGCATACCAACCATGACCATCCTGCCTTTCCCTAAAACAGAACTACATTTATTTTTTAATGATGGGAGAGTATAGGGATTTGAGAGAAATTTGGCTGCTATATCTAACAGGTCAGGAGAGCCACATAATTGTTGTTTGTGTTGCATCCCTTTATGTCCCATAACCTATCCGTTTGACAAGTAGATATCAATAAAATGGATGCCAGGTTGAAGAAAATACAATGGTTGATGTAGTCAACTAAATTTTTAAAGGTAGTACTCCAGCTTGGCCACAATCTGTAAAACCATAAAACAATACTCTTGTGTTACACACGACTGTATACATGTGTGTATACAACTGTGTGTAGATACAGCTGGATTTATGTGTGTATACAATTTCATGCATGTTGTATATATGTATGTCTATGTGTATTTTATTTGGCAAGTTGTAGCACCTGTTCAGCCACCCTGCCAGGGATACAATAAAGTCATGGGACTGCTGCATGGCAGATTGTGAAGAGGTAGCAGAAGAGCTCAACTGAGCCAACAGTGCTTTATACATTGATACTAAGCAGAGGAATCCTAGAAGATCAATGGTCAGGATTACCCAGCTCTGTGAAGAGAGTAACTGCAGCGCATTCATAGGGGCAGCATCCATGGTTGTGTAATTAGATATTCACTATGACTCAAGCTTCCAATTCTAATTCATAATAACAGAATTGGATGGCAACAGAGACCTGGGAATCTGCAAAAGCAGCACAACCAAAGAAGAGATGTGTGTGTAATGCATACATCTGTGTTTATGTATGTATGAATGTTTGTGGGTGGATGTTTTGTTTCTCTGTTCTTCCCTAATTGCAAAGCATACCTTCCTATGCACTTTGTTTAGCTCCATATAAGGAAGCTTCCAGAAAAAATTTCCTACTACTTCTTCCACATGGAATCTATTTCAGTGGGAAGGACTGTCAAGAAATTCTTCCATGATATGAGACGACAGTTCACTGAGCTTGAGTGGGGAGTGATCCAGTCAACAGGAAGTGAATTCAACCAGCTCCTCATGTTTTACAGACATTGGGTATGTATTTATTATTATCAGACCAAGGAAATCAGTAGAGCAATGAACAAAATGCATTGTGGTTTTTAATTGCATCTGTTTACATTCAGAGTTCAAATCCTGTTGAAGTTGACATTATATTTTATATTTTATTCTTCCTGGGTCAATAAAATAGATACCACTAAAGTATTGGAAGTCAATTTAAAACACAATACATCAAGTTTGTGGCTATATTCCAGCTATCAATTGAATGGGAATCATTCCCAATAATTTTCAGTTCCTTTTTTCAACATTCCAAGTGCTCTTACAATCACTGGTGTTGTAACCACCTTGAGATGTCACATTTTTCAATTTCAATTTATATTTTCTGAGCTTGTCAAATTCTTTTGCCAAGATATGATCACAAGGAATGCTAATGTTGATCAATAAACAAACTTTATTGTTTTGGTCTTTCACAATAGTATCTGGTTTATTAGCTTTGATGGTTCAGTCTCTATGTATTGGAAAGTCCCAAAGAATCATTACATTTTCTCCCTCAGTTACAGCCTCAGGGTGGTGTCAGTAGTTTTGATTTAATAATGCCGACATATTAACCAGTCTAGATATATTATTATCATCATCATCATCATCATCATCATCATAATTATCATCATTATCATAATTATTATTATCATCATCATTTTTCCAGTGTTTGAAAGAAAGTGTGGTTAAATGTCTTGGAGCTGGAATTGGTTTCGGCCTGGACAGGTTAGAATTTCATGTATCCAGTCCTCTACCGACCAATGGCAACACTGTTACTGACACAGTTCTCTTGTTGGATGGTAAAATCAACAAAGAGTGGACATTTGAAGAGACTCTACTGGAAGGTGACCACTGCATCGCCATAGCTTACCAATATCTTACACCACAGAACCATCTTACAGCACTAGAAACCAAAATAAACAATAACGAAAAGGTTTTTCAAGTGTTTTCTTCTTTTAATGTGTGAACAGTGGAATTTTTTTTTTAAATAAACTTGTTTTTATGTATCTCCAAGAATAGTGGGAGTGAACTTTCAGTGTTTGTATGTGTGGGTAGGGTTTTGTTGTTTAACTCCAAGTCTATATTTAGCCTGGAGATTTATGATCAAAGGTATTTCTGTTATAACTATCATGTTTGTTGACTGATGTTTGATCTTTTCTTCAGGCACAATGTATCCAGGACTACATTATCCAACATGTCTATCCTTGTAATGAGATATAGGGCTGTAATTTGATGAACATTTGGTTGCTATTCCTAGCAGGTTAATCTACCACATAAAGGTTTTCTCATTGTTTTGACTGTTGTTGTTAAACCCCAGATCAACCTTGTTATAGGAGACCCATGATCAAAAGGGTTTCAGCTATGGCCATCCTGACTTTTTAGGCAGTCATTATACATCAAAAAGTACATTATCGAACATATCCTTGAGGCTGTGACCGGTTAGATTATTGTTGTAGTTGGTGGTGGTGGTGATGGTGGTGTTTAACCCTAGGTCAGCCCCACACAGCAGACCTGTGATCAAATACATTCCAGCCATGACCATTCCAGCTTTTATATTTCAATATAATGTAGTATCTAGTACTACATTTATATTGTGTCCTTCCATTTTTAAGCTAGTAGAGTATGATTTGGTTACTATTTCTTGCAGGTTGAATGACCACTTACTGTCCTCACTGCTGCTTCTCATGTGAATCATGAAGTGGTTCCTGTACTTATACCACCCTGCACTGCATCTTTACACATGAGTGGACTAAACCATTTAGAGCCAAATGCCTCAGCTACTGACACACCTCAGTAACTGCAGCAGGATTACAGGAACACCTTCATGTCTTCACTGGTTCACCATATTCACCCACTTGTTATTGTTAAGCCATGGGTCAGGTCTAACTGAACAAATCTGTGATCTGAAGCATTCCAACTGTGACTATCTCCTCTCTTAGCATATCAGTTTCTACATGGATGTAATGTACTTTGGGCCTCACAGAGGGGATGACAGGGAACCAAGACTCCTGGCAATCTGCTATGCTTGAGAATATATGTCAAGGTAGATAAATACTTGGTTGTCCTTGCATACAGGTATGTCCCCTGCATCCCTTCTTCTTCAGCTGAGGAAGAGCACTTGTGCCAATGCTGCAAAATAGCACCCAGTACACTATGTTAAGTGGTTGGCATTAGGAAGGGCATCCAGTTATAGAAACCATGTCACAACAGGCATGGAGCTCAGGCAGCCCTCCAGCTGACCATCTTCTGTCAAACCATCCAACTCATGCCAGCATGGAAAATGGACGTTAAACGATGATGGTCGTGGTCATGGTGGACAGTAGAGTATGATGCAAGAGAGATTCGGATACTATTTTTAACTGATTAAATGACTGTGTACAGCCTCTCTTATTTGCCCAATCCAAATATATTCAGGGCATAAAACAAAAGACTCCCATTTAAAACAGTAGGGTGTTGAGTCAGAGAAAATGTGGTTGACATCTTAAAATCTTTATTGTCTTGCATAGAAACATTAAATGACATTTCTAGATTTGAAAAATTATTTTATCTTTTTGTTCTTTCAGGAATCACAACAAAGTCTCGTTGAAGCTTCAACTATTAAACCATTTAGAATCCTTTCCTTTCAAGAACTGATAGCCAATGCCAAGCCCCAGACACCAGCTGATCTCGAATACTGGCAGAACTTTGATTCCAAACTAGAAAGACCCAAAAAACAACAGGAATCAGTCACATAACCTTTCAATGTGCAATTGCTCAGTGTGTATATATAGATATATATTTGTGTGTGTGTATGTGTGCGTGTATATATATATATATATATATATATATATAAAGTGTAGTATATTGCCACTTAAGTGTGGCTGACCCCTAGGGGTGGATGTTACTGTTGCTTTTAGCCCCAGGAGGACATCTCCTCCAGCTGGCTTATCGACACACGACTGTGTCCTGTTTGCCAAGGGAGTTATCCCTCTCACCACGACCAGCAGCACGAACGTATCCGGATTTCAGGGTTATTTCCCTTCTTCGGCGTTCGACAGCTGATGACCTTGGTGAGAGAGAAAAACCTGGCAAAATCTTATATCTTCTTTTCCAGTGGCATTCTTCACTGATATTGAAAAGGTGAAAACAAGCAATGTTAATTCTCTAAATGAAGTATTAACAGTAACTGCAC
>NC_068993.1:32607941-32608823 GCF_001194135.2 Octopus bimaculoides
TACTTCATTTAGAGAATTAACATTGCTTGTTTTCACCTTTTCAATATCAGTGAAGAATGCCACTGGAAAAGAAGATATAAGATTTTGCCAGGTTTTTCTCTCTCACCAAGGTCATCAGCTGTCGAACGCCGAAGAAGGGAAATAACCCTGAAATCCGGATACGTTCGTGCTGCTGGTCGTGGTGAGAGGGATAACTCCCTTGGCAAACAGGACACAGTCGTGTGTCGATAAGCCAGCTGGAGGAGATGTCCTCCTGGGGCTAAAAGCAACAGTAACATCCACCCCTAGGGGTCAGCCACACTTAAGTGGCAATATACTACACTTTATCGTGCAGTTACTGTTAATACTTCATTTAGAGAATTAACATTGCTATATATATATATATATGTATATATAAAATCTCCAGGATTCGTGAGAATCAGGTATTTAAATAGTGAAAGCACCAAGGTCAGCCCAGTGATAGTGCTATCTTGTACAAACAATGTTTAACAACAAGTACGCACTCACTGAAGTAAACATGGATTTGTTCTCCAGTTATGCAAACATTTTCAAGCAGCTGTCTGAATATACAATGAGTCATCAAGGTCACACATAGATACACTCACTGCACCTATTGATCCATCGTCCATAGACTCTGGATCCCAACAAATTGCATGTTCCAAGTTAGGTGAAGGATGAACAATAACACATGGATTGTGGTTCACAACAGCTGTTTCAGGCATGTTATTTTATTGATGAAGAGAAGTGTTACGTTTTGTCGGGTGTTTACAGGATGTAACACTGCTATTCATCAATAAAAAAAAAACATGTCTGAAACAGCTGCAGTGAACCACAATCTATCCGTTGTTATTAAATATATATATATATATATATATATATATA
>NC_068993.1:32614756-32624156 GCF_001194135.2 Octopus bimaculoides
GATTCGATCCACTTTACCCATATTTGAATAGCTAGGCCGAACCAGTCTCCACCACTTAACCCTTTTCTGACCTCTTCTGCTCCATCTAGAATTGAGGTAAACAAGCTAAATCCTTTGCAGTCACTGCCCTGCTTCATGGCTATATAAACAGGACACTCCAAGAAAACTTCCTCTTTTCTCTTTCTAGTGACCAGTGGTCACTTGACGTCTCATGGAGAAAGATGCCTGGCTGATCAGCTACAACTTGGCAGAGGGAGAAATAACTTTAGTGTCAGCCACTGTCAGACAACGGCGCCCACATTATAACCCTACCATCTCTCCCTCTATACAATTACTGTTATAAAAGAAGGAACATACAGATACAGGCCTACATTCTCAACCTTGCATATTTTATATACTATTACACTGGCCTACCCGTCGTGGTATGGCAACATAGAATGTAACAGCATAAATAAATATTTTCTTATAAAAAATGATCTTCATCGTTCAATTCTATAACCGTTACATATATATATGAATATTAGGTTAGTTAAAACATGTTTCTGATATATTTCAACTGTTAAAGGCATTCCATGCTAGCATGGGTTGGACGATTTGACTGAGGACTGGTGAAACCGGATGGCAACACCAGGCTCCAATCTAAATTTGGCAGAGTTTCTACAGCTGGATGCCCTTCCTAACGCCAACCACTCAGAGAGTGTAGTATATATATATCCAGCTGCAGAAACTCTGCCAAATTTAGATTGGAGCCTGGTGTTGCCATCCGGTTTCACCAGTCCTCAGTCAAATCGTCCAACCAATGGTAGCATGGAAAGCGGACGTTAAACGATGATGATGATGATGATGATGATTCAAAACAATTAGAAAGAATACAGAGATTGACACATTTTCTAATTTTTCTTTGAAGTTAACAGTTAATTCTGCAACATACTTAGTTAAAATGATTGACATGTGTTTCTGCTGCATAGAGTATGTGCATTTGCAAATACACCCAGCAATATTCTGCTGTGCACCTTTATTCATGGTCTTTCCAAAAGCAAGGTCTGAAGCGGACTCATTTTAACTATTTAATTATACTGTATAATTGACTGTTAAATTAAAAGAAGAATTTGAAGATGTACCAGTTTCTGTATTCTTTGTATTGTTTTAGATTTACACTCCCAAAAATATTCATAATCCAAAGAAGCAAACTGGAATTTACCCATCAGAAGAATTACTGTAGGATTACTCACTGTAAGCAATATTTGGTGCTTCTTACTACTTGATATGTTTAGCCAGAACATGGAATATACCTCAGAGCTCTTATGGTACCCACCTAGATAATTTATCACTATATTCTTATCGTATATACACACACACACACACACACACACACACACACACACACATATATATATATATATATGTGTGTGTGTGTGTGTGTGTGTATGTATGTATGTGTGTATAAAAGAAAAAAATGGGATTAAAAAATCCTGGCAGATATCAATTAAGCAATCAGTATAAAGGAACAAGGTTAAATTTCCAACAATCAGATACCAGCAAATGTAAGTAGAATACAAATCCCAAGTAAATTTTCATGCATGGCAAGTTAATCCAACAATTCTTTTGTGGAATTTTAAGAAATTCAGAGTATTTAACAACAACAAATAATACGTATGAAGAAAATCATATCATTATTTCAGATCACACCATAAAAATCCAATTGTTTCAATTGCATTAACATATATACACACACATGCACACATACATATGTGTATATATATATATATATATATATATATATATATATATACCTGTATCTTTAGGGTTTGGTTGACTCCAATACCCTTCATAACCTTTATCATTTGCTATTATTAGCACTTATAACAGGTAACACTTAAATAATGGATAAAGAGTTCCCTTAAAGACACTCCTATTCCTTCACAAAAAACTTTCACTATACTCCTTCTTGCTAAAACTAAGGACCTCATCCGAAGAATGAGATGGAAGGCTCTCTTCCACGATAACCAAAAGTATAGGAATTACTCAGGAAACAACAAATTCAACCTCACATCGTATAAGAATCCTCCACACAATCCACATCTCAAAAAAATTCCAAGCGGATATGATCGATTTAATCAAAAGTATTAAATTCTCAAAATACAAATCCCCCTTTCAAAAAAGACTATCACATACTATAAAAAGGTTTACTAATTCCCCCAAATTACACATATTTTCTGATAAAACAGGAAATATGTATCCCATTACCATAGAGGAGTACATTAAATTCATTAGAAACGAGCTCAACCGATCCTACAAGCTAGCATCAACATCTGCTTTAAATGACATCAACACTATCCACTGCAAATTCATGAGGAAACTACACGTGGACGACAGAACAGAACCATACTGCCCAGCACCTCAAGGATCATAAGAAGGATTTTATCACAAAACCATCTATACGCCTAATATGCCCTACCAAATCCGACCTCGGAAGGGTCAGCAAAAACATTCTGGACAAAATAATACCTGTTGTCAAAGAGAAATTAAACGCTAATCTATGGTACCATATTGGGGAGGTCATTACATGGTTTCACACCTTGGATAACAAAAACTCTTTTTCATTCCTGCAATTTGATATAAACAACTACTATTCCTCTATCTCTCCTAAACTTCTAAATAAGGCTATTCTTTTTGCTAGGAATTTTACTAGCATAACCCCACTAGAAATCAACATAATACTTAATGCACGCAAAACACTTATATCCTTTGAAAACAAACTCTGGTGCCGAGCTAACCAACATAATAATAACTGTAACAACTTATTCGATGTAACCATGGGATCATCCGATTCCGCTCAGGCCACTGATTTAGTTGGGTTGTATATACTTCACCAATTGCGCTCACATTTCCCTAATATCCACGGAGGTCTATATAGGGACGACGCCTTATTACTTACCAAGGCCATTAATAAATCTTCTCTGGAAAGGACTAGAAAAGATCTACACAAATTCTTCTCTAATCTAAATCTATCCATCACATTTGAAAACGCATATAAAACAGCTAATTTTGTAGACGTTACTCTAAACTTATCAAACTCACAATACTCCCCCTATCATAAACCTAACCAATACCTGAAATACCTCAATGTTCACTCCAATCACCACAGATCTACTTTCGATAACATAGTCATGGGTATTTCAACACGCATATCTGATCTATCCTCTTCTGAGGAAATCTTCAACAATCACGCTCCATACTACAATCAAGCTCTCGCCGCTAGTAGTTTCTCCTAACAAATAAAATACATCCATAACACCAAACTTAAACAACTTATATCCCAAATCACATCCCAAAGACATACCAATCATCACAACCGCAACCAACCACCCACATTTTCCAACAGACCCCACAAACACACTTATAACACTAAGGATAAATCTAAGATAAATAAAGCAATTAGCAACACCAAAAATGTGGACAACTCCTCTCCACCTAAATACTTAGATTCCAAAGTACACAGAACCCCCCAAAAAAGTGGTGGCCACTCTATACTGTGGTACACCCCTCCATTCTCACTTAACACTAGGAACTTAGCTAAATCTTTCTTCAAAATACTTGACTCTAACTTCCCCCGACAGCATAAATACCATTCTATATTTAACAGATCCACTTTGAAATTATCTTATTCAACCACACCTAACTTCGAATCTATTATAGCGACTTCTCATAAACAAACTCTCACTCTATTATCAAAACTCACACAACTATAACTATGGTAATACTAGCACTCAGTGCATGCATATACCCAACATAGGCATTCATATACGTGCATCTAACACTGACACTCGTGCACTTGAACACGACTATAATAGATCCCAGCCCACTAGTATACCCGGTAATAATACTACCATATCCTATAATAATAACAATGGAGGGAATAATAACTATAACAGTAATAATTCCATTGATCTAGATTCTTCTACATCCTCCAACAATGTTGCCTCATCCACCACAGAACACAACCCCCAAGTTTCATCTATTTGTAACTATCGCTCCGGGACAATCTGCCCGCAATAAAACGCATTGCGTAAGATATAACGTAATATATAAATGCACTGTAACCAATCTGCTACATAACTCTACAACTGCATACATAGGTTCAACTAAGAATTTCAAGCAACGCTATGCAGCCCACCTTCACTCTTTTAGATATGACAAACACAGCAAATCTACAACACTAGCCAACCACATTCACCACCTCAAAAACACAAATACCCAGTATACTATAAAATGGTCCATTCTGGACTCTGGAATTCCATACCAGGGCCAGCGCTCTAATTGCAAGCTTTGCTTAAAGGAGGCGTTCCATATTTTAAAATACAATTCTCCCACTCTACTTAATCGATATAACGAAGCACTTAGCACCTGTAATCACCGTTTTTTCCATACATTCAAATTCTATCACAGACACAAATGCACAAATGACCACACAACATACTCATACAACTCCCTATAGGTAACCAACTCGAATTAGCAAACTTGGTCCCCCTTCTACTATCTTTAGAATAGGTTTAACTCTATTTTTAGAATATATCACTACTAACTCTATTCTCTTATTTTACTTCCTTTCTTTATACTGTTCTTCGAAAGCCACCAACACCATTACCACCTACAGGTTCCTTCATAGCCTGACACTATACACAATTATAAATACCTCTCCACATTACCTCCCCACATTCCTTCTTTCTTTACTAAACTTATGCTTCCACCCCCACATTCTTCCTTTTGCTCCCTCTCCTTCTTCTTTCCTTCTTGTTAGTATAACTGACCGTACGACTGCTTACTACTATCTACCATATTTCTCACTTGAATTACTTCTTTCCCCCCTTCCTTCCTGTCTTAAGGCTTGACCTATTAATCCTACACACATCTCTCACTCGATTCGGGCTATCCTTTGAGTAAACAACACACAGAATACTCTGAATACGACATGATATATATCCACCTTTGCTACTACAATTATCTCCGGAAAATACCCACAAGGATTCTTTACATGGATGTTTACTGCTGGAATGGAACTATACTCCAAGTACTGTTTCTTCTTTGTTCTTTCTTCTGCGCATCGCTCTCACGTCTTACTACAACTCTCCTCTTATAGATGCAATAATCTATTCCTCTACTATTACCGTCTCCGATGAAGGGATATATTGGATTTTCCCTGAAACAGCTGTAAGACTTTATACATAAAATATAATTCTAACTTTGCCATTGATCTCTTTATCCTTTTCTTTCTTTATACATACACACGCTAATACACAACCTATGTTATATTCCCCACTCATGTTGCTACAATGACAGGGGCAAAAATTAGTCGGTATACAGCACTTACTCGGTATTACCTATATCTTTAGGGTTTGGTTGACTCCAATACCCTTCTTAACCTTTATTATAGATATATATATATATACATATAGCATTTATTAACAGCTAAAATTTTTTCAGATGTTCAATTGGAATTGCAGCAATTTGGATTACTTTGATAATGTGTGTGTATGTTAATGCAATTGAAACAATTGTTGGATTTTTAAGCTGTGATCTAAAATAAAGATATGATTTTCTTTGTACATATTTGTTGTTATATATTATATATAGACAGACAGACAGACAGACATTTACATTTACATGACTCAACAAGGTGAGGTACCTTTGAACATTGGTCTGCTCAGTTAACATTTATACACTCATATCATAAAATGATTATAAAATTTATTTCACAATTAAGGTCTCAAGTTCAATCCCACTTTGAAGCTGTATGCAACTGAATTTGCAGTTTAATAATTGTGTTTGTATGAAACTCAATTTTTGAGTCATTTATGTAGCTTCTGAGCTATAATTAAATTATATATTCGTGTGTGTGTGTGTGTGTGTTCAACAAAATCTTTATAAACTAGAAATCCTTAAACAAGTATTACCTTTACCAAGATTAGAATCCCTATGAAGGACAATCATACAATATCAATGTGTGTGTCTGCACATGGCTGACTTCTTAATACATTTTATAGATAGATAGATAGTGTATCAAGAACAAGCCAGCCATGTGGATGAACCTGTTAATCATGAGTGAAAAATTACAGGAACAAGGAAAGTGGAATAAAATTCTAGAAGCAAAGATCAATCATGCATATCAGACTTGTCAACAGGTGCTCTACACTCCTCTGTGGAATACACAGATACACCATACACACCCTCTCTGTTTATTTATCTCTAAACAATGTGTTTGGAACATGAGATTAAGAATGAGTTGGTTTTTATAATTGTCTTGCAATAAATTTTTATCTTTGCCTTTGATGTTAACCATTTCTTTCCTTATCTAAGGAGTCTGAAATTCCAGGAAGCCAACAGGTACTAGGATGGTGTTACAGAATTTTTTGTTGCAGCAAAGATTTACCAATAAATCAAGCACCTGTTGAAACTATTTCCCATTCAAAACTAATTCTCAATAAAGACATAAACAATAGTAGCATGATGATGATGGCGGTGGCAATGGCATTAGCAGTGGTGGTGTCCGTTATTAATGGACCAAGTGAAACAGTGGAATCCAGAGGAAGCAAGGAATGGTCTGCCATAAGTAAGTACAAAAAGTTCACAGAGTTGTATGGTATGTTAGTTTAATGTGAGGAAGAGGAGGGGGAATATTTCAGACATAGCTCTTCAAAAAATGGAATATGAAATTCCTACCAAAACTAAATTATATGAAATAGAGTTGTAGATAAACTGAAGCAGTTGGTGGGAGAAAGATTTGGTTGTTTTTATTGTCATAGAAAGAATTAGTTTTGGGAGTGGTGGAGGAAATGGTAGTGACAGTGTGAGAGGGAAGTGATAAAGTTAGGAATTGGGCAAGAGGTGACTTTAGGGTCTAAAACTAATATATAGTGACTTCTCTGTTCTCCTCTAAATATATACCTCATGCAACATTTATTACCTAACATTTGGTCAAATACTTCTGGTGAATTATAGTTCCATGGTTCTGATTATCACATTCCAGATATTATGTGCTTGTACGAATGATTATAAGTTCAAATCATGAAAATGAAGTTTCAACCACCATCATACTTCATGAAGTTAGGAAAGAAATCTAATTAATTATGATAATTATGCATTGAGGAGAAGGAAACAATATTTTATTAGTTTGAAGTTGGTAACAAATCTAGGCACGTTTCTGTCTTGTAAGACCTCCTGCGAAAAGTAAAACCTTTTCTGTATTTACCAGATTAGTGATGCAAATAATAATTGATGTCTAACAATGTCCACCAGTTATAGGTAATGCTCTCAATCATTACTACTACTTATCAAAATTTCTATTCTGTGCATCCATGAAAAACTGCTTGCTTCAATCCACCTGAATAACAAAATGAGTCATTTTCTATGCTGTTAATCCAATCTCTCTTGAATTTTCTGTTCATATTCATGTGTTTGACAGAAGGTGACAGAAACCTAGTTCTACTCAAAATAGAATACCTGAAGATAATCAGCGAAGATTGAAACAAACTAGCATAAAACAAAATAAGGACTATAGTCTGGAAAATGATTATTGTTACAACTGGCACCATTGTGAACAGTTGGTGGTAGGAAGGACTGTGTAAAAATACTTCCAACACTTACCATTTCTAAAAAAATTTCATACCAAATAGTCTTTGATTAATTTTGTTTATGAGTTCAACCTTTACTGAGGTATTGTATTATGTCAAGGCATTCTTTGGTTTATCTGTATTGAGAATGTGTCTCACGTCATCATGAATATTGAAGTAGACAGTTATTATAGTTTAATCAGAGTTAATTCTGATTAAGCAGGGGATTACGTGTCATTTTCTTGTTTAAACAGCAGGGTTTAGTTTGAAGGAGATGTGGCTGCTATTTCTACCAGTTCAACCACATAGGTATTTCTTTGTTGGCTCATTGTGAATATAGTAGTATCAGTCAGTCCAAGGTCACACAGATGAACAGTGGATGGAATAAACCCAGCACAAGGCCAAGTTTATTCCATATTTTATATTATGCTCATATTTTATCATCTCACTAATGAATGATATAATTATTGCTTTCACATTTTGGCACAAGGCCAGCAATTTTGGGATGGGGTAAGTCAATTACATCAACTCCAGTGCTCAACTAGTACCTATTTTATTGATTCCAAAAGGAGGAAAGGCAAAGTGGACTTCAGCAAAATTTGAAATCAGAACATGAAGATAGATGAAATGCTGCCAAGCATTTCACCTGGCATGCTAACGATTTTGCCTGCTCATCGAATGGTAAAATATTTAAAAGTCAACTTTTAAAAATTGAACTTAGAACATCTGTACAATGTTTACCCCAGCTCTCCACACTTTCTGTCATTGATTTACAAAGTAAATTTTGATAATAGGAAAAAAAAAAAGTTCCAACTGCCTCAGTTTATAAGTCAAAGGGAGATAAGTTTTTTCCCAGTATTTGTTAAGAATAGACATGTATATGTGTAGAAGTATTATACAGCTGAAATAATTATTGATGTATAAAGGAACCAACTGAAACATTTGTATTCTATGTAAGTTGGACCTATTAATATGAATATCTATATATTTATTTACATTTGACGGATATTTGTCCTCATCTTGTTTTCTCCAAGACACCTGATGAAGGCTGGAGGGTGTATATCAGCTGAAACATGTTAACAACAAACAAGATGAGGACAAATATCCGTCAAATGTAAATAATGAACATAATTCCTCATCTCTTAAATATAGAACTGTATATATTTATACTTAAAAATTCATCATCTGAAAGTCTCCACCTTTTGCTTTCCCTTGTTTTGCATGTATACATATATACATCTTTCAAATTAATATATTTAGTATATTTAATGTGTCTAATTTGCTTATCTGCATAATTACCTCTATACCTGCTCAACGTGATCCCTTTTATAGCCTTTCTTTACCTTGTGGAATAGATCCCCTGTAAAGACATCAGAGTCTAAGTTTGAATCTTTTGAGCACTACTAAGTGTCTTCTATACAGAGAAACTCTGGATCTCATCTGTGAACTACATACAGATATATTTATGTACATCATTATCATCATCGTTTAACATCTGTTTTCCAATCTGGCATGGGTTGGACGGTTCGACTGGGGTCTGGGAAGCCAGGAGGCTGCACCAGGCTCCAATCTGATCTGACAGTGTTTCTACAGCTGGATGCCCTTCCTAACTCCAACCACTCCAAGAGTGTAATGGGTGCTTTTTACGTACCACCGGCATGGAAGCCAGTCAAAGCGGCACTGGCATTGGCCATGTTCGGATGGCGCTTTTTATGTGCTACCGGCACAGGGCTCTCATATATATACATATATATCTATATATATATATATATATATATATATATATATAT
>NC_068993.1:32624166-32642733 GCF_001194135.2 Octopus bimaculoides
GCTCAGGTCATATAAAAATAGATTTAATATTTACCCATCATAGAAACAGCTGTAAGTGAAGATGATTAATTTGCTGTTGATAATAATTATTAACTTCCCAATCTCCATTTCTTTTTTTCTTCTTTTATATGAATATAAACTATGTTTATATATATATATATATATATATATATATACCTATTATCCTAAGGAAATGAATTCCTCCAAAATACTAGGTATTGAACCAGCATTTCCTTGGATGAAACCATCCCTTCATTGGATTAACACAACCTCTAATCGGATTATATATATGTATAGCAGTATCAGTGCCATGCAATGTTTAGGCATAAGCAATCTTTAAGTTAGTTAAAATATATTTGTGATATATTTCAACTTCTAAAAGCAAATTCACTGCAGTTATCGTGGAAAAAAATTCTCTCATATGGTAAAAAGTGTAAAAACATCATATCTGCCCAGTGTTGCCTTTTATTGGCTTCCCAAAAGCTGCATTTCTAGCTCTTTAGCTGTTATCAATGGGAAATACCAAAATACATATACTTAGGGTTTGGCAAAAGAGACCAATAGAATAAGTACCAGGAGTAAAAAAAAAATATATATATATTGGGGTCAGATGATGCCCCTGCATGGCCACAGTCCAATGACTAAAACAAGTATAAGATTAAAAAAAAAATGTATTCCACTTAGAGAGATAAAAGACAAAGTCAAACTCAGTAGAGAAAGAGTCCAAGTCCTTTTCAAGAGTGGACTTCAAAGAGGGACCAAAGCTAAATCCTGTTGGCCGTTCTATCAGACTTACAGCAAAATAAGGATTTCTAACATTTAACAACTAGAAATTTGTTATAGAACATGTATTATTGAACAAACAGAGTCAACTCTCACCCATCATAGAAACCTGTTATTTGTTTTATAGGTCCCTTGAGGGGATGAAGGGTGCAAAGATGATCAGAGTGAGATTTGAACAAGGAATTAAGAGACAGGAAAAAAATGGAAGTGATATATTGATTTCAAATTTTGGTACAAGGCCAGCAATTATGGAGAAGTGGCTAAGTTGATTCCATCAACTCCACTACTCAACTAGTACTTATTTTATTGACTCTGAAAGGGGAAGACAGACAAAATGCTTAGCAGCATTTTGTCTGGTGTGCTAACAATTCTGGCAGTTTGCCACCTTAAATGGAAGTAAAATATTGCTCAGCATTTACGCTGATTGCTTATCATTACATGCAGCACAGAAAAGCTGTAGAAGTGGCTAGGCCTGCTAGAAATAGCAACTGAATTTCCCTCAACTCACACCTTGCTGTCTTGCCGAAGAGACATTGATAATGTAGTCCTATATGCAAGATGTCTGGGGGGAAATCTGGACCCCCTTTGACCAGAGATCTGACCTGAGAGTTAACAACATCACATTATAAAAATAAAAGAAACAACAAAAGAATATATTTATTATTGTCATTTTTTATTTTGTTTTATATCATTTGAAACGTAGATAAAATATCCAACATGAAGTGAAGGCTGGCCCTTAATTACAATGTAATATCAAACTGACCACAAAAATGTCATCTATGTACAAGTCTTTACATTGTCTTTGTACTATAATGGTGTGATTTGAGATAAACTACTGTATTTACATCTACTGAATGATTCTTTTAAAACAATGATCTCTAATTTAGGACACAAAGCCACAAATATATTTCTTTTTAACAAGAGGTGTAATTAATTTAATCAACCTCAACCCCACCCTACATATACTTTGTAACTTTATAAAGGGGGAGGGAATAATGGCAGGCAAAATCAACTTCGGCAGGATTTGAAGTACACAGAGGGATATAATAACCATAAGGTATTTAGTATGATCTCAGTAGGATTTGAACTCAGAATGGCAAGAACCATAACTAAATACCCCCAGGCATTTTATGAAATACTCCAATCATTCTGTCAATTCAATCTGCTGCCCTTGTAATAGTAATTGTTTTTAATTTGGGTACAAGGCCTGAAATTTGGAGGGGAGGGGTTTGTTAATTACATTGACCCCAGTATTTGACTAGTACTTTGTTTTATTGAAGGATGAAAGGCAAAGTTGACCTTGGCAGGATTTGAGCTCAGAACAACTACCACTCCAATGATTTTGCCAATCCACCACCTTTGTGATGATAATAATAATCCTTTCTACTACAGGCACAAGGCCTGATATTTGGGGGGAGGGGGGCTAATTGATTACATCAATCTCAGTACACAACTGATACTTGTTTCATCAACCCCAGAGATGAAAAGCAAGGTTGACCTTGACAAGATTTGAACTAAGTACGTAAAATGTCAACAAAAACTGCAAGGCAATTTTCAATGCTCTAATTATGCTGTCCTAATGATGATGATGATGATGATGTGGTGGTGGTGGTATTTTTACATTGGCACAAGATCACGTCACATAGGGGCTTAGTCACCCAAATTGGCTCCTAGCATGTTACTGGTATTCATTTTTTCTTACCAAATTCCTCTTCTTGAGGAATGTATTGGGGAGGCAAAAATCCACCTTCATTTCATTTCCATCATTTTCAATTACGCAAAACAGAACAAACAAGGAGGGGGGAATCTGACATGAAATAATGTTTTGGAAGTAATTATTGCAAACGACCCTACATGGAAATAGTTTAAAATGCAAAGAACATTCTTTATTTGGATAGTAGCTGGGGGTGAAATCTGACACTACTCCATCTTCTGATCCCACAAAGTTTTTATATTAACTCTGTATTGAAGAACATGCAAATGACTTCAGTACAAATTTTTGGATTATTTTATATTTCCCTAATAACCCATAAACTTTGTGTAAAATTAACAATATAGGTGTTTATTATAGTATTTAGCTGATGGATGATACAGGTGCATATATCAAGGTAATGATACAGGTGTATATGTGTGAAATTTATTCATAAATTATGTATAACCATATTTCAAATTTAGCTCACCTCACTGTGAATGAGTTCTTGAACTAAGAAAGAGAGAGAGAGAAATAGTGGCTAGTATTGTATTGTTGACATCTAGCAAAACCACATAACTCCCAATCTCTCTTCTTTTATTATTTAACCCTCCCCCCCCCCCCCCACACACACACACTTCAGTGAAAACACTAACTCATCAATAATAACTAGAGAAGCTATGAAAAATGCTTCTAGCAGAAGCCATTCATTCACTATGCAACCATGATCATCACAACTGTCTTCTCTTGAAATAGTTAACTCCTTGGCCCTCATTGTTAGGACAACTATTTATTTGTAGTAGCTGTTATATGGTGCTTGTGGATTGTGCGCAGGTCAAATATCTTTGATACCAGTAATTATAGGACTGCAAAAACAATTATATATGGTTGTAATCATGACATAGTACTGTTATCAACAGTAGCCAGTGATTGTCTGACAAGGTTTATAGTTAAAATGTGTGTGTGTGTCTATTGATTCCCAGGCAACATTTAGGTTTTTAACGTTATTAACACTACCAAAGCAGCTGATGATAGGAATATAGGTGTTATTTGCTTATTGTCTGTGAATCTTTTATATTTTGGAGTCTTGTTATTTGGAGTTATCCTCCATTCTCAAAAGGTTGAACTTGTTAAACAGTTTATGGTGGTTTTGATGTTTGTATTATTACATATATTGATATTGTATGATTGTTTTCATTGATAATTAAAGATTTCTAGTTTTTGGAGGCTCTGTAGCATACACACACACACATGCACACAACAGGTTTCTGCACAGTTTTTATTTTCTAAATCCCACTAATAAGGTATCAGACAACACAAGGCTACAGTAAAAACTCTTGTCCAAAGTAGTATGCAATAGGATTGACCCTGAAACCACATTATAGCAAAGCAAGCTTCTTAAACATCCAACCATGGTTGCAAGGTTGGGCTGGTGGTTTGAAATAACAATCGTATGATTTGTTATTAATTTCTCCAGCACTCTATTAAATCTAGCCTCCATCGCTCTTCTTAGAAACAATAACAAAAATTTCTAATGTAGAAACAATGTCCTAGAACTTAGTTGCCATTTTATTTTTAACAACCTGCAGGAGAATGAAAAGCAAAGTAACCTAGGTGACAGAACCTAAAGTGACATAAGCACTGCAAAAAATTTTGTCCATCATACTAATAATAATAATAATAATAATAATCCTTTCTACTATAGGCACAAGGCCTGAAATTTCAAGGGAGGGGATAAGTCAATTACACCAACTCCAGTGCAATAATAATAATAATAATAATAATTGTTTCTACTATAGGTAAAATGCTTGAAACTTGGAGAAAGAGGTGTTACCTTATATTAACATTTCAGATTAGCCACTAAATATTGTCTAATAAATAATTAAATTTAAAGCATCTCTCATAAAAAAAATTTCTTCTATGCAATTCAGGAACAATAAATCCCCAACAAGTTTCCTCAGTACAAAACAATAAAAATCATCAACTGATAATCACTGTAAACCCCAAACTGAAAACGTTAATCACTTCATTGTTAAATGTGAAAGTTCTCAAGATACCACCTTTTCATGAGACATGATGTGATGGCCAGAGAGATCTGCGATAAAATCAAAAGATAACAACAACAACCAGTAAGGACAAATGCTTTAGGTTGATGGATGGAAAGAACATTGCTGGTGCCTACAAATAAAAAAAACAAAAAAAAAACACAGCAACCGAATTAAAACATAACATACTTGATGTTTAAGACAGCAAAATATAAACCTGTTCTGTTGTGAGAGTTAGCTGTTCAATGAGGTAACAAAAAATAGTACAATTTAAAGGTTGATTGATTGTAGACAGAATGATGAAAAGAACAGGACAAACTGCTTTCCTGTTACATTTTTTTTTTTTATATGACCTTATTTCCAAATGAGGGGCCAGTCAAAATAAAGACTGAAATTTCAATCAGGAAGTGAAACATACACACGTTCTACAAATACATACATATACAGAATAGAAGTACACATCATCGTTTTAACATCCACTTTTCCATATTTACATGGGCCAGAGATTGAGGATGGATGTCCTTTGTGTTGCCCATGGTCAGATATGTTTTTCATGGAAGACTGGACAGGAATGATATCACTTGTATGACAGTGACACTCATTTACAACTATCATCATGTAATGCCAAGACAAGGAGACACAAACATACCACACATATATATATATATATATGGCAGGCTTCTCTCAGTTTCCATCTACTAAATCTTCTCACGAGGCTCTGGGGCTATAATTGAAAACACTTGTCCAAGGTGTCATGCAGTGGAACTAAACCTGAAATCACAAGGTTGATTAGTGCACTTTTCAAGCACACAGCCAAGCCTGCACTAAGTACAAAACAATCCAGAGAGAGAAATGCTCAATATAATAGAGCAGAGTAGTAAAATTTGCTGGAAATTATATATATACATACATAATATATATTTTTATATATTTGCACGTAAGGTTATATATAAACACAGACACCACACATCAATTCATACACTCAAATTCATACAGTATATATATAACAAATATTCAATATATACACATCTAAAAATATCCAGTAGCACAACTCATATATATAATGTAAATCATACACACATACATGCATGCACTAATAAATAGCCTTATACACCCACAAATAAACACACACACAACCTTAAAATTAAAAGATATAACTTTAAGATGGAGTGAAAAAAGAAAAGAAAGTGACATTTACAGGCGTGTTTCCATGGCAATAAATTTCAGATGGAATTATTTGTCATTCTTCACAATATTGACACCCACCCCCATCACAATTCCTTTTATATTCTCATTTACATTGAGATGAAGTTCTTTCTTCTCTCTTCACAAAATCATACCACAAAACTTTTTACATATTCTTAAACCTTTTCTGGAAATTTTATACACAGGCTTTCATTATTATTATAATTATTGGTGTCATTTTCTTATTCAAACATTTTGGTTTCGGTTCAGTGAAGGAACTGATCAATATCGAATCCTTCGTTAGATTGATTGTCATCATTACTGATTGGCACAAAATCATTGTCTTCACTTTCTGACTCTGAAACCTGCAAGTCTTTGTTGATGTCTGTTTCAACAGAGTCTGGTTGTTGCTCCTCCTCTTCCTCCTCATCCTGTTGTTGTTGCTGTTGTTGGTTGTCATCAGTCATTTGCTGAGCCAGTGAACTGCTTAGGAAGAACGCTGCTGGATCAAAGCTTTGCTCTTCGTCATCACCTATACCAGCCATATTGTACATGTTGGGTTCGTTCTCACTTGAGTAGAACTGGTTTGCATTGTCACCACTATACTGCTGGTCATAGACACTGTCTTCGATGTATTGCGATATTCCAGAAGGTAACTCTTCATTTCCACTGCCATCCATGCCATCTACAAAAGAACAGAACATGATCAGCTGACATATCACATAAAACAGAGTTGCATATCAAAGCTTTCATATTTTTATTTCCATCCTCTTGTTTTCTTACCACATTATTTATCTCAGATACTACACTCACATACATTTTCTAGATTTGAGAAGACTTCATAAAGCAGAATTCCTGGAGAAAGCTTTCCACACTTGCAGCCCAGTTTATATCCAACTTCATACCACACACACACTCGACTATTTTTCTCCATCTGACCAGTCTTATCACCACACACAACATATCAAGTACAATAACAGCTCTGCTCCCCCTAAACAAGTGATTCTCAACTGTTTTTTTTTACCTATGGACCCCTTCAATAGCAATTTTATTCTGGTGGACCCCCATAGCCATTCAATGTTTAAAAACTAGTTTTATAGATATTTCTTTCAAAATTCCTATTTGGCTTTCCATACATGTCAGAGAAAGAAACCTAGCTGTTTCTTGCAAATAAATACATCCAAAGTAACATTTTGTCATGGTCCGTTAATATGCTACAGTGGATCCCTAATTTACAATTTTGCTTGCATGGATCCCTAAAAATCTTATATGAACTCCCAAAAATCTTATATGGGCCCTGGTTGACAACAACTGTTCTAAACCAACAAACTTCTATCCTTCTATCCCCTTCTAACACTGCATCCTAAAACTAACCCCTAGCTTCAAATTCTTCTCTACAGAAATATATTTTGATCTTTGGAAACCTACTACGGTGCCCTCAGTCCTCTCTAATCCCACCAACTATTGACCAATCACTCTCACTTCCAACTTCTCAGAATTAATGGAAACAGTAATTAATCACCTTTACCAACATTTTCACTCCCCCTCCCCTACTTAGCAATTACTAATATGGCTTCTGTGAAGACAACTCTAACAGGACCCTGCTCCCCTATGTCATTTATTAGTAATCAAAAGTCTATAGCTGTGTGGTAAGAAGTTCACTTCCTAACCACATGGTTCCAGGTTCAGTTCCCCTGCAATGGTACCTCGGGCAAGAGTCTTCTACTCTAGTCCTAGGCCAATCAAAACCTTGAGTGGATTTGGTAGACAGAAACTCAAAGAAGCCCATCCTCTGTGTGTGTGTGTGTGTGTGTGTGTGTGTGTGTGTGTGTTTACATCCCCATAACTTAATGGTTCAACAAAAGGAGACCAATATTATGAGTACCAGGCTTAAAAATAACTACTGGGGTTGATTTGTTTGACTATACCCTTCAAGGTGGTGCCACAGAATGGCTGCAACCCAATGACTGAAACAAATAAAAGAATCTCTTCACATTGGCTCTGTAACTGCTGCTTCAACAGTCTCTGCTCTTTAAAACCAGCTGGTAGCATAACAGCATCCTCACCCATTACATCTGCCCTCTTCTCACCATATTTATATTCAGACATACACACATATATGTATGTATACCATACCATGGATAGCCCTTACATACATATACTGTATACCATACCACATGTATCCCAGTTTCAGAATAGGTATACCACACTCCTGTATGGCATAAGAGGTGGCTAAAACAGTTAGTAACATGGAGGGCATCCAGCCATAAAACATTTCAGCACAGAGAAGTAGCCATACAATTCATACAAATGACGATGATCATATATATACATACATGTGTGTGTGTGTATATATATATATTCTGGATCACACAAGAATCTAATGAAAGCTGATAGAAGTAAGGGCCATCAATCATTTACCATGAATTGAGACTGCACATGCATATTGCACACTTATTTTCATGTTATCCCTGGCAAGAATTTAAAACTTATGATTATAAATATATATATATTTGCACACATGCACATATTTATTAACCTTGTAGAGCAGAAGGAAACCTCTCCATTACTGTGCAATGATGAAATATAAAGACACAATATAATCAAGTTGTTGGTGTGAGAGAGGGCATTCAGCCATAGGAACCTAGCCGAAAATGAAATACATAAGTGAGAGATGTGGTCCTCTGATCCATCTAGGTGGGAAGTAACATTAAATAAGAACTAACCTAGACTGTAAAGACCCTTCCAACCCATGCCAGCATGGAAAGTGAACATAATGTATACTCACACATACACAGGGCTGAATTAAAACCCATAGAGGTCCTACACACTTATAATATTTCGGTGCCCCCACATATATGTAATTCAAAATATAAACAATAATAAACCATAAAACAAATTTTTATTTTTCAAAATGAAACAAAAAAAGGTGGAAAATAATATTTATTTTTGTATACTTTCACTTTATTTATATTTGAAAAGTTTTCTCCTCCCTCTTTTTAATTGTAAAGTTTTTGATCAAATCCTCAAAATTAATCTTATGTAACACATCTGCTTCTATACTTACTTAGTAGAGATAAAGAAAAAACTTTATGGTTAATCCAGCACTGTATATACACATAAGCACATTCATATATATACAGGGTGCAGTGGGTAAATTGGCACCATTTTATGTTTTTAATTTCGTGCATGCACATTGTTTGTTTTTGACTTTGTTAACTCCACAGTATAGTAGGATCACAGTTGGGTACCATCTGTGATAAAAACAGCATCATGACGCAATTCACTCTGCCAGAAATTTGGAAACGACATGCTGTACTGCTTGGAATTCACACCAGAAGCTCCAATATGAACATTTCGGAGTGTTTGGGTGTCCATCTGAGAACATGTACCGAGAGTGAGAAAAATCAAACATCATGGTGTTTGGAGTGATCACTACTGATGCCAGCTTTATGCCTCCATTCATCTTCCCACATGGCCTCAGGCTCAATACGGAGACCTACATCATGGCCCCAGAGGAGGTAGTGCTACCCTGGGTCAAGAGGGTGGCTGCTGGAAGACCCTGTGTCTGGCAATAGGACTCTGCACCTGCCACACAAGCAGGAGAACCCAGTCATGGCTGTCAGACAATTTTTGCGACCATCTCACCCCTAACATCTGACCATCTAACTCCCCAGACTGCAACCCCCTTGATTATTAAGTGAGGGGTGCAGTTGAGCGAGAGACCAACAAAACTCTTTGTAACACCAAAGATAGAGTGAAGGCAAGGATTATGGCAGCATTCACCAACTTAAACAAGGAGACCGTCCAGAAGAGTTGCAGGAGATTCCAAAGTCATCTGGAGGCCATGGTTGAAGCCAATGGTGATTTTATTGAATAAATTTACTCTTTAGTAAGTCAAGATATTTTTATGTAATTTTGGTAAATATATCTGTGAAAATGAGATGTCAGTGTTATTTTCATTTTTGTGGAATTTAGATGACAGTTTATTCACCGCACCTTGTATATATATATATATATATATATATATATATATATATACACATACATGCATGCATATACAATGTGTACACTACACACACACAATAATAAAAAGAAGAGGCAGATAAATAAAGTAAGGTAACAAAGAACAACTCACAGTTTTTCTCTCGTCTATTATTATCTTCATCATTATCATCTTCATCATCATAATCATCGTTTTCGTTATCCGAGTTCTCAGGAGTAATTTGTAGATCTTGGGCCAAGTCATTGTTGTTATCTGACGACGAGAAATGTTCTCCATGGATATCCTGCAAGAAGCAACGATAACAATAACAACAACAACAGTAATAATCTGGGACATTACAAAGGTAAGTTGTGAAAACCGAGGGAACTTTCATATCAAGTAAAATAATAATAATGGTTTTGAATTGTGACACAGAGCTTGAACTTTGGGGGTTGAGGGTTAGTTGATTATATTGACCCTAGTATTTGACTGGTACTTACTTTTATCAACACTGAAATGATGAAACATAAAGTTGACCTCAGTGAGACTTAAAATAGGAACATAAAGTTGCAGGTACAGCTGAATGGTTTAGAAGTTCACTTCATAATCATGTGGCCCCACCAGACCAATAAATACATTGTGAGTGAATTTGGTTAACAAAAACTGAACGCAATCTCATTGTGTATGCGTGTGTGTGTATGGTATTTACATCTCTTGTACTCTTTTACTTGTTTCATATATTTGACTGCAGCCATGCTGGAGCACCGCCTTAAAGGGTGTTAGTCGAAGAAATCAACACAGGACTTATTCTTTGTAAGCCTAGTACTTATTTTATCAGTCTTTTTTGCTTAACTGCTAAGTTAGGGGAACATCAGCATCGATTGTCAGGCGATGGTGGGAGGGACAAACACAGACACAAATATATACATATATATATAAATAGGATGGGCTTCTTCCAGTTTCCGTCTACCAAGGCTTTGGTCGGCCCAAGGCTACAGTAGAAGGTGCTCAAGGTGCCACACGGTGGGAGTGAACCTGGAACAATGTGGTTGAGAAGCCACGACTACACCTGTGAGATGCTTACAGCACCTAGGTTTCCCAAGTACTCACTAGGCTCAACGTGGCTTAACTTTAGTGATCAAATGAGAACCGGTGCATTCAATGTGATATGGTCATAAGCATATATATATATATATATATATATATATATATATATGTGTGTGTGTGTGTGTGTGTGTGTGTACACACGCGCACACACAGGCCATAACAAAGGTGTTTAAGACCAGTTGCCTGTGAGAACTCTTCTAAGTGGATGACCTTGTTCTTGTAACTGAATCTGTGGTAGAAGTAGAATTAGGAAAGAAATTCCACATGTCAAAGCAAAACTTTGAATCAATGGCCTTGAAGTTGACTTAGTAAAGACCAAAGTTTTAGTAAGCAGGAAAACAGACACTTCAAGGAAAATGGCCTTGCTCAACATGGAGGAAAGGTGTAGGTAGAAATTTGATATGGTGTACCCAATGCAAGCTATGGAGGCAGAAGAGGTGCAGTGAAATCAGTGGAAGATCAACAGAAATAGTAAGTTTTGTTAGTGGCAGAGATGGAGGAGCAATTAACACTAAGAACACAGAGAAGATAGATTTTCTTGAATGCCTAAGAGTAAAAATCCTTAGAGATTGTTACACAGTTTCTGTTACCTACCTAATTAGCAGTGGGTGAGGACACTGTGAAAATAAAGTTACTAGAATATAAACTAATAGGAAACTGTTCAGAGTTATTACCTTTGTTAGTAACAAAAGCTCTCTCTCTCTCTCTTAGATTGAAAGGCTGATTGTATGATGTATGAACAGCAATGCTATATGGTAGTGAAACAAAGACCCTGAATGCAGAGATCATGTGAAGACTAGAAAGAAATAAAGCTAGCATACTCGGTTGGATGTGCAATGTCAGTGTGAATGATAAAATGCAAATATGCTAAGGGGAAAAATTGGACATAAGAGGCATCCATTATAATGTGCAAGAGAGAAGACTATGCTGCTCTGGTCATGTGATGTGTATGGATGAGGATCTGTATAATGTGCTGATCACTAATGTGGATGGAACTTGTAGATGAAAGAAACCCAGGAAGACATGGGATGAGGTACTGAAGACTGATCTCAGGTTGTTGAACTTCATGGAGGAGTTGACAAAGGACCAAAATAAATGATGATTCACTGTGCTCAAGAAGACCCATCCATCTTAGAACAAATGAGGCACTAAAAATATATTGTTTATGTTTATACTCAACCCTCCACACACACACACACTGTACTTATCAAGTCTTTCTAACAACTCATCTTTGTAACATCTATTCTTCCTTCACTTCTCAACTATGGCAGTATTTCCTCAGCTGCTGTGGCTGTATGAGAGCAAAGCAGCACTTATTCATCCTACCACCCCTTCTGAGCTACCAGCAATTCCTCTCCTTGGAACACTTCCCTTGCCATTCATCATGCACTCCCATCATGATCCCTTGCTATTATATTTACACTTTCCTCTGAACACCCTCTCATGCCTGCCAACAATGCCCTCCCACCCTTATTGTAACGCACTATATCCATTCTGAGTACCTCTGATCTCAGTTACTGTGCCTCTTTTCTCTCCACCACACTTCATCTCATTTCCCTCTTTCTCATTCAGCCAGTTTTATTATACTGTTATTTTGTAGCCCATCTTTATGTATTACTTCATATCACCTCTTTCACCTTGACTCACTCCTTATTTTCTTTACATTCCTCCAAACTGACATTTACCACTGTTTATGCCTCCACCCTAGTTCATCATTCACTACATTCATTTCTATCTTCATCTCTACAGTCTGTCCCACTCCCTTCACATTCTCACGACCCTACCCATGCAACCATCCTCGATTCTCTGTCCCTACTCTCCTTTTATCCGTCTTCTTGTACCTTGAAGATATGCGCTGATGCCTCATTTCCCTCCTTTCACCTTTTCCTGCTGGGGTAGCCATGTATCTCTTCTATAACAAGACATTTGTTCCTTCCCCACTGTTATGCTTTAGCTTCTCAGTACCTGGTACAAAACCACCTCCCTCAATTCTGCACCCATACTCCATCAAGGGGTCTCCTCTCAAGAGTGATTTGGTGACTTCACTAGCGCTGGTGGCACAAAAGGAGCATACAGTAACATTCCACAAAGTGGTTGATGCTGGAAAGAGCATCCAACTGTGGAAACCTTGCCAATGCAGTCCTCTGGCTAGTCAGATCCTGTTAAACTGTCCAACCCATTCCAGCATGGGATATGGGCATTAAATGGTGACGATGATTGATTGATTGATTGTATATGTGTGTGTATATGCTTCTTACCACTCAGCAACTGGTTCTTGTTTACATTGACATAACTTATCAATTGAACATAAGAAACCAATAGAATAAGTACCAAACTTAAGTACTGGACTCAATTCAATCAACTAAAACTCTTCAAAGTCCAACGACTGAGGCAAGTGGAAGAGTAACTAAATACCACAGTCTAGGGCTCAAATGATTCCCCCATTTCTCTGCCCTTACAACAGTTTCTTTATTCGGCATGAGGCATGAAATTGGAGGGGTGAAGGGGTTAGTTGATACCATCAGTCCCAGTGCATAGTACTTTATCAACCCCAGAAGGATGAAAGGCAAAATCAATCTCAGTAGGATTGGAACACAAAATGTAAAGGAACATTATTAAAGACTGCATGACATTTTGACCAACACTCTAACCATTCTTCCCTTAATAATGCTCTTCATATGAAGCTGTATCTGTCTTTAAAAATGGCAATGTCAAAAAATATCATAGAACTTTAGCAGACAGACAACCAGATAACACTTAATAAACCTGACATCAGTTTCCATTACAATATCATCTTAATTATTGAGATAGCAATACCAAATGACTATGATGTTGAGTAGTTCATTCATTTGTTTCACTTTTGTTTTTCCATGTTAGCATGAGTTAGATGAATATATTATTATGGCATTGTTTTACAGCTAGATGCTCTTCAAGTAGCTAACCCTTACCTGTTTTCCAAGTAAGGGATCTTTTAGTTCACACAAAGCCTATGGACAATTTGTTGACAGAAATGGCAACAATGTCACTGCTTGTAGCTGACAATTTTGGAGAAGCACAAATGTAAACACACACATACACACAAGATGTGATAACTCACATTTAGAAACATTAGTGATGAATTTGGGATCATAACTGCTCTAAATGAACTAAGAGGATCTCATACAAAATCTAAGAAAATTTTGATAAAAAAAGTAAAATTAGAACACTTTTCAGTTATATCTGCTTTAAACATATTATATCTTATTAAAAGCAAGATCACATTAGATAATGTACTCATCATTCTACATGTTCCACCAAAGAAACAGTTTGGTAATTACTGGAATTCCTTTAGTATGTCTGTTTAACCAGAACTGATCTGAGTCAGTCACTAATGAAATCCCAACAAAGGACTGAAACTAGCCCAGATAATCAGTCTTTCACCTCCCTCATTATAATCTTTCTTTTCTATCACTCTTCTACTTCACTTCTCTCTCTCTCTCTCTCCTTTGAACCTTACTTCTCTCTCTCTCTCCTTTGAACCTTACTTCTCTCTCTCTTCTATCATCCCTCTACTTCATTTCTCTCTATATAACTCTCTTTCTCTCCTATCAACCTTGCACCCCATTTCTCTCTCCATTCTCTCTTATATTCACTCATTCACTCGTGTTGTCTTCAAGAAATTGCAACAATATAGAGAAGAGAAAAGTCTTTAGTCTTACCATAGACAAAACAACCTCTCTGATGTAGGTGCCACAATAAAATACACCTGATTTACTCGGGGAAATGTTTGGTGTTAGGAAGGGCATCCATTCATTCAAACCATGCCAAAAATGTAATGTACAAGTAAGGCATAGTCCCCACCCTATCTAGGAGGCTAGTAACTTTAAATAAGAGCTGACTTCAACTGTAATCAGCATTCAACCCATACCAGCATAGAAAGCAGATATAAAATGATGCTGCTGATGCTGTTAGTGATGATGATATACTTGATGTTCAAGTCAATGGGGATGACTCTACACAGCTAGTCAATATATTAGAAATAGCAGCCAAATATCACTCAATCATAAATCCATTGTCTTGAGAAAAGGAAGGACACATTAGATAGAGTGATCCTATATACTCCTTGGTAAAGACAGTATTGTCATGGCTGAAATGTTTTTTGCTTAATCTGTCAAGCCTGAGGCTCAATGGCAACATCAGGAAGATGAACTATTAAATAGGAGAGCTGAAGTGTTAGTAAACACTGAAGTCCTAATGAACAAACCTGGTGAGATATGTCAAACTCCCTGTCTTCCATCGCACTCTCATCACCTTCCACATCAACAAACTCTGAATCAGATTCATCAAACATCATGTCCTGAAATTAACAGAAAATAAAAATTTAGATGGTACACAGTAAAAACTAGAATATGGATGTGTGTGTGTGTGTGTGTGTGTGTGTGTGTGTGTGTGTGTGTGTGTGTGTGTGCATGTGTGTGTATTTTGTATGTATGTGTATGCGTGTATGTTTGTGTTTACACTTGTACTTCTCAAAAAAAATCACTAAACTACAAGTAGTGACATTGTTGTTAATTCCCCTATCAATGAACCATCCACTAGCTTTGTGCCTCTGAAGGCATGTACAATAAAAAATCTGTTCCTTGACAAACAGCTAAGGGTTAGCAACAAGAAGAGGGGTCCAGCTGTAAAACAATGTTCAAATAATATATCCACCTAACCCATGCTAGTACAGAAAAAGAGGTTAAAACAAACGAAAATGAAAGAATATATAATATATATTATTATAACATCCTGATTCCAAGTATATTGTGTCTCTGTATGTTGTCTAAAGTGAATAAAACAGTTGAGACAGTGAGGGCATCTGGCCATAAGCCCTACTCAAAAAATCCATTCAACCCAAGCCACTACAGAAAAGCACACATAAAAAGACATGTGTGAATGTGTGTGTGTGTGTATGCATGCGTGTGTGTGTGTGTGTGTGCAAGTGTGTGTGTGTGGAGAGAAAGAAATATGAATCCAGTATTAAAAAGGAATACATCTATATTTAAAGTATTTTTAAATAAGTACCTAGAGAGAAGAGGGGAAAATGAAGTTATGGTATTCATGCCTTTCTCATGGATAGGTATTAGTGAAATAAAAGATACAGCTATGACTGGAGATCAAATCCAGGTCACAGAGTCAGTTCAACAACAAGTTTATGACCATGTGTTCCAAGGAGAGTCAACTGGTTGGCTGCAGCCAAATTTGAACTTACAAACTTAAAGTCCCAAAGTAGATAAGCTGTTTTACAATCATTATCTAGCATAGTTCAAGTGGTTTTAATTTATTGTTGTCGCCATCTATTTAACCCCAGCTTAGTATAGATCCAGCAGACCTATGATCAAGGTATTTCAACCATGAGCAACCTACAGAGTGCATCTAGAACTACATTATCCAAAATGATCTGCCTTTTGCTAAAGCAAAGTTCATAGAGTATTAATTAATTGAGGGTGATTTGGTTGCTATATTGAGACTGTTGTTGTTGGTTCTAGTAGTTAGTAAAGTCTTGAACTCAACACCTTGTGATCACTTGTTTTCACGATATCCTACATTAATTTCACAGCCAATGGAATGGTTAAATTTAGAGTGACTACTTGTTACAGATGAAAGAGGAAGGACGGAAGGAAGGACATGTTCTTACTTCAGCATCAGCATCATTGTCATCTTTGAAGTCTGAAGGATGTCGTCTTCTATTTAACATATCTGATGTCGATGAGTTTGGTTCACCATCTGGCCAATCTCCACTTGCCAACACAGCCTCCCGCATGCTGTTACTGTCCATGCTCTCATTGTCAATGCCTGTAAACAACAAAAATAAAGAGTAACATGGAATACTACAGAGTTAATCCAAAATATTTATGGGGCATCAAATATCAAAGACTTTTGTCATAATAATAATAATAAACAATAATATTAATATGCCAATTTGTTTTTTGTATGTACCTGACGCGTGTGCAATGCTTAAGAGAAGGACATTGTTGAAAGAAATTTTGTTGCTTAAATAAAAATTTTTAACTAGATATCTTGTAATTTCTGGAAGAGATTTGAAACGACCACCTATGTGTTGTATTACTGCTTCTCAACACCCATGCCTTTCGCAAATTTCTCTTTCTATATTTTTTTTTGTTAAGTTAGAATTTCTCTTTTTTGGTCAGGATTTTTTTCAATTTCTGTTTTCTTGTATCAAACAATTGATGAAAGCATTTTTAAAAAATTAAATTTATAGAACCAAACAAAATCAAAAATATTAATTCTATTTTTTCCCTTTACTTTTTACTTTCCTACAATATAATTAATTACTATATCCCATATACTGTGTCCTTGCATATTAGGTGAGTATTTCGGAAGTATTTTCATCTTTTAAACAAAAGCTGTCAAATACATTCGAATATGTTTTTCAATTGAAACACTCTGAATCATTTTGGAAATTTATTGTTTTAATAAAATATGGAATATCGCATGGGGGACGCAGCACAAGAATGGTTGCACAAGGAACAGGGGGTGGAAATAAGGAATCAAAATCGTGCAAGGATGAGATAGAGAAGAAACGAAATAATCCAAGAGTAGATGGGGCATTTTCTACAGCATAGGAGGGAAAGAAATCAGCAAAGGATTGAATGAATGAGCCAGGACCAAAGAGAAGTGTACTTTCAAAATAAGAGAGATAGAGATCAACAGAATCGAGAACATATGAATCAAGAGCAAAGGTAGATGTGCTTAGAAAATATGAGAAACAGAGCTGGATCTCTCTCGGCATACCAACAAACCACAAAATCACACCAGCCAGCATCACCACCACCTCCAAGCCCGTCATGCATGCATGTCTCATCCTTGCACGATTTTGATTCCTTATTTCCACTTCCTGTTACTCACACAACCATTCTCGTGCTGCATCCCTCATGCAATATTCCATATTTTATTAAAATAATAAATTTCCAAAATGATTCAGCGTATTTCAATTGAAAAACATATATGAATGTATCAGTTTTTGTTTAAAAGGTGAAAATATTTCCGAAATACTCACCCAATATGCAAGGACACAGTATATAGTACATACATGCATGTATATATGTATGTATATATTTATGTGTGTGTGTTTGTGTCTGTATTTGTCCCCCCACCACCATTGCTTGACAATCGATGTTGGTGTGTTTGCATCCCTGCAACTTAGCTGTTCAGCAGAAAAGACCGATAGAATAAGCACCGGGCTTACAGGGAATAAGTCCAGGGGTCAATTTCTACGACTAACGGGTGGTGCTCCAGCATAGCCACCACCAAATGACTGAAACAAGTAAAAGAATAAAAGAATACGAGAAAAACGTTCGGTACCACTAAACCAAGAAGGTTCTCTGAATATGTACGATGTGTTTTAAGGCTAAATAATAATTCTGTTTACATTTGCATAACAGATATTTTGGTTGGATTATATAGTTATCAGTTTTACACTTCTTTCTATATTCTGTAACTGTCGCGATATACTTTTCTGCAACAGGCACAAGTTCTGAAATTTGGGAGTGGGGCAGTTAATTAGATCAACCCCAGTACGCAACTGGTACTTAATTTATCGCCCCCAAAAGGATGAAAAGCAAAGTCGACCTCAGCAGAATTTGAATTCAGAACGTAAAGACAGACAAAACACTGCTAAGCATTTTGCCCAAACATTTTTGGGGGATCGAGTAGCATGTGCTCATCACAGTCTGGTAGGGGCCTTTATTGTTGCGGTCATAGTACTGACGCTAAATACTTTTACATAT
>NC_068993.1:32643149-32644246 GCF_001194135.2 Octopus bimaculoides
ATTTTCGAGCGAGATCGTTGCCAGTGCCCCTGGACTGGCTCTTGTGCGGGTGGCACATAAAAGACACCATTTTGAGCGTGGCCGTTGCCAGTACCGCCTGACTGGCCCTTGTGCGAGTGACACGTAAAAGCACCCACTACACTCTCTGAGTGGTTGGCGTTAGGAAGGGCATCTAGCAGTAGAAACTCTGCCAAATTAGATTGGAGCCTGGTGTTGCCATCCGGTTTCACCAGTCCTCAGTCAAATCGTCCAACCCATGCTAGCATGGAAAGCGGACGTTAAGCGATGATGATGATACACAACTAGTCTGTTTATGATGAAATTCCAATGAAGGAGCCTTTGGTCTGGGGTTACAAACCAGGTCTTTCTCTATTGAACAAACCTAGAAATAAACTAAATAATAGCATCCATACATAGCAAGTTTGCATACATGCATACACACACACAACTCACACACACACACACACACACACACACACATACAACTCACACAAATACAAAAACAACAAATTTCTGCAAAAGTGAGATAAAGCTCCTAAATCCAATAAAATGAAAAATATAATATTCACCCAGAACACTGTTATCATCCATGTTGAGTGATGTTCCAGTCATGATACTGTCTGTTTCGACAGCATCAAGAGCAGCTTCTCGAGCAGCCTGTATATCTCGTTCAAGTTGACTTAAATGTTCATCATACTGCAAATTAATAATAACACAATTAAAGCAAAGTTAACAGCATTGAAATCATTGCACATACACACACATGCACACGCAAGCCTGCATACACACATATCTATATATATACAGAGAGAAAGAGACAGCATTACATGCATACACAATATATATACAAATATATCATCATCATTATAATCCTTTAATGTTTGTGTTTCATGCTGGCTTGGGTTGGACAGTTTGACAGGATCCAACAAGTTGGAGGACTACATCAAATTCCAATGTCTGCTTTGGTATTATTTCTACAGCTGGATACCCTTCCTAATACCAACCAAGTGGGGAGGTGAAGAACACCAGTATAATAAAACCATAGATGAAATATATATATATATATATATATATATATATATATATATATATATATA
>NC_068993.1:32644819-32654611 GCF_001194135.2 Octopus bimaculoides
GTAAATAAACAGACAAGAGTTCTTAAACAGACAAGAAATTCTCAGCCAGCGATGAACATCTGTATAACAAGAATCACGGCCCGGCATCGATGCCACGACATCACAACTAGTGATCAGCACTGCCACACTCAGCCTCTCCTCACTTTCACATACAGAACTTTTCCTATAGTGTACTAACGATCTGGTATAATTGCTCACGTGTTATTGACTCTCTTTCCATCTGCTGTAATAACTCACATACACACATGTATCACTCACATACACACTTTTCTTTGCATGATGGCCTGTCTTTAATTATGTTATTATATGTCACATTCACACTCTCACACAGACATACATCTTTAACGCTACAATAAATATATCTGTTATTCATCTAATACGGTTGTGGTCTTTCATTGCTGGTCATCTATGTTATCGTCGCATAACATATCATGTATATCATCCATTGATATATATATTTGTATGTTCGACCGTGTGACGCGTTTAAATAAAAGGAGTCCTGTTTTTCCATTCGTCACCATTTCTCCTTTTATGAGTTCGCACGGTCGTCCCTTACATATATATAGGTCTTCAATTTATTTATGAATGTGAAAAAGAAGAAAATGGAGAAATTGGCATATACATTGGATATTCAAATCAATATAGTATGAAATTTTTATCCATACAGACATTTCCATAGCCAATTAAGTCAATTAGAGAAATTAAATTAAATTAATTTAAAATTTTCATATTGCAACTGGTTAATTGGATATTTAGAAACGTTTCTGCAAAAGTGAGATAAATAGTACAATAGTAATGTTCTTGGAATAAAATGTTAGTAAGAAATGTATACTTAAGTCATCTAGTGTACAAGGGGAAACAACCCAAGTTAAATCCCATCTCAACCTCTGGAATATAGGTAACTTGGTAAAAAGTAATCATACCAAATGGAATGATACAAAACAGAATAATAATATGAGTAGTAATGAAAATATATTTTGTGTTTGTAAAGTTAGAAGTAAATGTTTATTTAAAAATTATTGTAGCAGTTCGACAAAAGAGATCAATAGAATAAGTACTAGGCTTCTAAAGAATAAGTCCTGGGGTCGATTTACTCGACTAAAGGCGGTGCTCCAGCATGGCCACAGTCAAAAGACTGAAACAAGTAAAAGAGTAAAAGTGTAAAGAGTAACCAAAAAACTGTTGTTTACAGCTGTAAAGTGAAATCTGAAAGAAAGAGTTTCTTTTACATAGAGCAACATGCAATTTTATCAAGAAATGCATCTCTAATCACATTTACACCTTTAATAATAGGAACAGATCTTCTTGTACCAGCCTCAGTAAATTTATTTGGGACTTGAACAACAAGAAAAAAAAAATTTTCAGTGGAGTGGGAGATTGTAAGCAAGGCTGCTGCTTATAAGGTTGGAAATTCCTTTTGCTTTCTCTGGCTCGAAGAATTATATCAAGTCCTATATTCCAGGCAGTGCCTCTTAAATACAAGGATTGAGACTGGTTTTTCATATGTTCATGCATGTAAATGGGCTTTCAAAAACTACCATTAGATATGTTATTACGATGAATAAATTAATTATATGTTAAAGCTACTTGTACTTTGAATAGGGATGTAAGTCATGTTTAGCACACTAACATCTGTAACCATATGAATAAAGAATTCTTAGTAGATATCATAGAAATGTTTAAATATTATATTAAAATATTAATATTTAAATATTAATATTTCATCTTAAATACGAGGAAGGAGACTGATTTTTCATGTATTCACACATGTATATGGGTGTTCAAAAACTGCCATCAGTTAAATTACTATTATAAATAATTATATATTAAAGCTACTGGAACTTTGAATCTGTCGATACTTCATGTTTCATTACACTAGCATCTGTAAATATAAGGATGTAAGATTGCTTAGCTGATATAATATTGATATAAAAATACTAATTAAATAATAAAGATGTATATTAGATTTTCTGCACAGGTAGCAGCATAATATGTGGTTCCTATAGATGTAATTAAGCACATTTCTCATGAATATACCATTGATATTTTATAATATAATTCATTAAACTAAATTAAAGATAAAACATGTTAATTTTGTAGTAGTTGTAGCTTTAGTAATTTAAGTTTTTTAATTAAATTTCTATCAATTAGATTTGGTAACGTTTACGTTTTCCTTTGTTTACATGGTTTGTACTGACCATAACTATTGCACACAGATATAGATGATGCAATACTCTAATATGGTAATTAATAAGCAGTTTTTAATACGTCATATTTTTCATTGTCTCTAATATTTTAACAAACGCACACACAATTACATGATGAATGTTACCACTCTCTCTCTCTCTCTCTCTCTCTCTCTCTAACACCTAGTTCACCCTAGCTGCAACATCACCACCAATAACAACTATTATGCATTACAAACGCATGCACACAACTATTTCAAATATATTTATTTATATATATATATATATATATATATATATATGCTCAAAACATTTTTTTTTAAATGCATACATTGCCAAAACACACACATTTGAGTTTGACATGGGTCAATCAACACATTGGAATGTAACTCCTTTCTGGTAAATTCTCCCCTGATGAAATATCCAATTGACCAGTTGCAATATGAAAATTTTAGATTAATTTAATTTTAATTTCTCTAACTGAATTAATTGGCTATGGAAACGGTTGTATGGATAAGAATTTGATATTATATTGATTTGAATATCTTTGAATAAACAGATGTCCATATGTAAATTTCTCCATTTTCTTCTTTTTCTCATTCATAAATAATTTAAATACCCATATCAAATAATGCAAAACCAACGTATTTAGTTTTTCACTGAACACGAGAGAACTAGAATGCAAACATCCCTTAAAGGATTATAGGTCCTTGGCATTATTATATATATATACAAAGTCATAATTGACAGAGAAATAGTTTGATGAAATATTATCTAATGATAAGAAAATTCTAATATCATGACAAATTGTTTCATAACTTAAAAACATGCAAATAATTTATAGTAGTATCGTTTTCTTATTTTATCACATCATATATTCTATATGTTTTGTAGAATGATACATTAAGGAGCTTTTTTTTATGAGTACTACTGAATTACTTGAATCCATATATTGTGACTTAAATTTAAATATATATATATGAAATCAAAATATGCAACAGGATATCAAGTAGTAATGTAGTATGACCATTTCAAGCAGCTCCATTTAATTGAACAAAGCAATCATTACATCAATTTAAATTCAGTGCCATCTTCAGCTGCACAAATAAATAAATGGAATTTTAACAAGTAGGACACATTAATATAATTTTTCTTAAATATTTTAACAGAGCAAGATAGAAGAAATTCATGTTGTTGCTATTGTAGCTAAGAACAGACTACAACTTCTAAGAATCACATGGAGCATATATATATATATATATATATATATATATGTTCATTCATTTTGCATCTGTTTCTTCTTGCAAGCTTGGGTTGAAAGAGGGTTGTTTTGAGGTGGGACTTTTACAGCTGGTCACTCTCACAGTTTCAATGACCACCCACCACTTAAATATACAGCAGACAGAGGCCAACACTTCACTGGTGTAAGAGCAGTAACATTGTCAAAATGACAAGTGTTTCATAAGGACACTCTACTAAATTCATATTCCCTATGGAAAACAAGGATTCCAGGAAATATTCTGCAATGTGGAAAAAGACTGATTTCTAGGCCTTAGATCTAGATGGATGTCTTCAAGAGGATCCTGTCAGAAATCCCTTCTTTGGCTGTAGAGGTTCTGAACCAAAGTTGAACACATCTTTAACAAGTCCTCATGGCAAACACATGGCAAACACATGGTAGAAATATTCAATGAAAAATAAAAACACCAACAAAAAAAGAAAGAAAGAAATATTAAAATGAAACTTGCTTCAGAAAGATTTTCTCTGGCCACATCTACAATTCTCTTGGCAGTATTAGTGTAGCTACTGTCAGGTCCATTGTACTTGACACTGTTAGCAAATATCAACTCCACGTCCTCGATGAATTGGTCTCGATGCTGATACTTATGTAACTGTACATTCTGGAATTGGATAAAACATTATAAAAGATTTAATATTTTGAGATGACTTCACTATCCCATAACAGGACAAATATATGCACAAGCATCACAAAACTGTTATGATTTTGGGATGATAACAGATGAGGGAACATCATGTCCATATCTTGTTTGTGAATTTTCTATGTTTGCTTTGTTGTCTTTTCTATGTTTTTTGACTCACACAAACACACACACACACACAATGGGTTTCTTTCAGCTTCCATGTGCCAAATCCGCTCACAAGGCTTTGGTCAGCCCAAGACTATAGCAGAAGATACTTGCCCAGAGTGTCACGCAGTGGGAATGAACCCGGAACAATTTGGTTGGGAAGTAAGCTTCTTACTACACAGCCATGCCTGTACATGTATGTATGCATATATATATATATATATATATATATATATATATCTAAATCAAAATAAGCAACACGGATTTTAAAGATGATTGCAGTACGCACGTTTCATGCTACTCCATTTATTTAAGTAATGCGAGCATTACATTAAATGCAATGCATGAATGTATATATGATGGTCTTCTATACAGTGTTTATGTACCAATTTCATTCACAAGGCACTAATCAGCCTAGAACGATATAGTAATACACATACACAGAATTGTGAGCAGGAGGAATTTTCACCAGTTCACACAAAGCAGTTGCTAAAATGTGTTCTTAAAATGCGAACTGGTAGTTCACTTTTGATTAGAGAGCCCTATAAGATCAATTACCACGCAGTCAAATAACTTTTATTGTACAGGAATGTTTATATCTACTGCATTACTATATATGCTATGTGCACATACTGTGTATATTTAAGACCAGCACCTAGCACCTTGAATATCTCAAGTGGATACCATTTTGTTGCAAGCATTCAGTCCAGGCCTTGAGACTGAGGACATCTCCCTCCTTCCCCACCCACTGCTCTCAGAGGCTCCATAAAGGGTCATAGGTATTGTGCTCTCTCCTGACTAGTGTTATTTAGAGCAATTACTGTTACATTTTTTGTACATTTGCTTACTGACCTTAAGTAGGGTGCTAAGGTCCATTGGTTTCTTAATGACTTCATAATAATCTTTAACAGATTTCTTGTTAACTGGTTGGTGGAATGGCCACGACTGAAATAAGAAATAAAAAGAGAAAGAGATAAAAAGAAAACAGTTATAATCGGAAAAAACAAATATGTTGCTGTTGTTGTGGCATGGCTTGAGGTCAGCCTTAATCAAGCAGGTCTAGGATCAAAGACATTCTAGCCATAGTCATCAAATCTATATATTACCAAATGAGTGTAATATAAATTATGGAAAGTGTCATTCCTTTTATTTAAATAGTATGGTGTGATTTGAATAAGAACTGGCTGTTAATTCTAGTAGATCAAGCAACCACAACATATTCTCCTCTATTGGCTTGTTGTTATTGTTGATTTTATTGTTGTTTTACATCTATTTCCACCACACATCCAACCGTAGAAATCATGCCAAATCAGATTGGAGTCTGGTGCAGCCTTCCAGCTTGCCAGCCCTGGTCAAACCATCCAACCCATGCCAGCAGGGACAACGGACATTAAATGATGATGATGATGATGATGATGATGATGAGTGCCCTTAGCTGTCCAAGACCAGTGTCATAAACACAATGTTCTGCCTGAATAATTACAAGTTGATGACTACAGAAAGAACCTGGTTTAGGGGTAAATGATAGTGGGTCAATAAAAGACTGAGCAGAGTGGTTTGAATGTGTGAAGATCTGAATGTTAGCGAAATCAGGATAACACCTGTGCCCAGCATCACCTTTCTGGCACTTGTGCCCATGACATGTGTAAGGATTTTCGAGCGAGATCGTTGCCAGTGCCCCTGGACTGGCTCTTGTGCGGGTGGCACATAAAATACACCATTTGAGCGTGGCCGTTTCCAGTACCGCCTGACTGGCCTTCGTAGGATTTTCGAGTGAGACCGTTGCCAGTGCCCCTGGACTGGCTCTTGTGCAGGTGGCACATAAAATACACAATTTTGAGCGTGGCCGTTGCCAGTACCGCCTGACTGTCCTTCATGCGGGTGACACGTAAAAGCACCCACTACACTCTCTGAGTGGTTGGCGTTAGGAAGGGCATCCAGCTGTAGAAACTCTGCCAAATCAGATTGGAGGCTGGTGTTGCCATCCGGTTTCACCAGTCCTCAGTCAAATCGTCCAACCCATGCTAGCATGGAAAGCGGACGTTAAACGATGATGATGATGATGATGAGTGAGAAAGAAGCTTATTCAGGTTGAGTTCATTGGCTGTCTGTGTTTCACTGTTACAATTCATCACATATATAACATATACAACATACGGCTATCCACACTTCATAGTCACATTTCATCACATATATGATGTATATATAGTATATATATGTCGCATAACTATCCATATTTCACAGCTATATTACATTATATATGACAATGTATGTCACATAGCTGTCTATATTTCATCATATACCTAACAAATACATTATATTGTAGTTGTCCATATTTCAATTACATTACATCATGTATACAATATATACATCACATGGCTCTCCCATGTTTTCCTACAAATATTATTGAAATAAAATTCAGAGTAGGCTTGAACTTCTAACAAACAAAGTCTTCACTCAGGTTTCAATTTCTAGTTAAAACTATTTCATTTTACTCAGACCACTAATGTTTCCAGGAAGCATGTGAGCTAAATAGTGTCACTACATAGTCAATGGATCAATTAGAAATAGCAGCCATTTCTCCTTCAAACCACACCATATTGTCCTAAATAATGAGAGGACATCCCATTTTTTTAATATATCTAGGAGTACACTATCTGATGAGTATATATATATGAGAACATTATCTTTCCTTTTTAAGATGGTAGAATCTAATGATACACAAGGAAGATTTGTCAGATATTTCTGGCAGGTCTAGTTACCATGATGAGGCTTCCTCACCAGTGAAGTTCAGTAACAATATGGTGAGTTTGAAGAGAAAAATATCTTTGAAATAAAAACAGAACAAAAGAAGTAAAAAAACCACAAAGACTTACATTTTCAACAATCTTCATTTTTTGTTGAATAATATTTTCTAAAATAAATGAGAATGCAACTTGGTCATCATCATCTAATAATGGGTTGATTGCTTTCTCCAGACGCATCAACTTTTCTTCTTTCTGTAATAAAGTTGTTTAAAATATTTTAAAGATTATTTATAATAATAATAATTTTAATTTTGGCACAATGCCAGCAATTTTGAGGAGATGGGGAATAGTTAACGTCATCAATCCCAGTAACTGGCACTATATTTTACTGATCCTGGAGGGATGAAAAGCAAAGTTGACTTAGTAGGATTTGAACTCAGAATGAAAAGAGTCACATGGAACACCACAAGGTATTTTTTCTGACACTAACAATTCTGCTAGTTGCCACAAAGGTGAAAGATGAGAGACATTGCAAAGACAAATACAAAATGCAGGGGTTTTTTTTTAATCCAGTGAGGAGGGGGGGGGGGAAACAACAACAACAACATTAATTTAAACAGAGTAGAAAGACAAAGACAGCTAAATAAAATTTAGTTGTAATTATTTTCATTGTTATTTTCTTAAATAAAATTTTCAACCATAAAGTCATTTTCAATAGTTTAATAATAAGGAAAATCAACTGCCTCTGTGAAGGCCCATGAGGACAACCTCAAAATTTTGTTGCTGTTTTGTTTTCTTTCTTTCCATTTTGTTTAAACTGAATCGAAGTATGATGGTTGATTTCCCGTTTCATTGTACGTTCAATCGCATGCATCTCCCATTTTCAACCTTACTGCAGTCACGCCAGCTCTGCTCTCAAGCTGTTTTAACAGCTATATACTTCAACCAGTGCTTTTCCTCATAATAGCTACCTTTGAAGCTATAAATCAACTCAGAGATGATGAAAAATCACCGTCATACATTTTTGCAGCTATGTGCCAACCAGTTTAATCAACTCCTGTAAATGTGATGTTCTTGTAATTTGACATTGTCTGTTTTACATGAAGCCATGTACAATTGTAGCAATAAATATGTATATAAATTACCACTCAGGAACAATAAACATTGAAAATGTACAGAGAACAACTTCTGCCACATTCCAGGGAGAAAAACTAGAAGTAGTTCATAGCTTCTGTTACCTTTGATGACCAAGTTAGTAGCGAGGGTGGGTGCTCTGAAAGTGTAGCTGCTAGAATAAGAATAGCCTGGGCAAAGTTCAGAGAGCTCCTACCTTTGCTGGTGACAAAGGCCTCTCACTCAGAGTAAAAGGCAGACTGTATGAACAGCTATGCTACATGGCAATGAAACATGGGCCGTGACTGCTGAGGATATGCGTAAGCTTGCAAGGAACGAAGCCAGTATGCTCCGATGGATGTGTAATGTCAGTGTGCATACTTGACAGAGTATAAGTGCTTTGAGAGAAAAGTTGGACCTAAGAAGCATCAGATGTGGTGTGCAAGAGAGACGACTGCGCTGGTATGGTCATGTGGTACGAATGGATGAGGATAGCTGTGTGAAAAAGTGTCACACCCTAGCTATTGACAGAAACTGTGGAAGAGGTAGACCCAGGAAGACCTGGGACAGGGTGGTGAAGCACAACCTTCGAACATTAGGCCTCACCGAGGCAATGACTAGTGACCAAGATCTTTGGAAATATGCTGTGCTTGAGAAGACCTGGCAAGCCAAGTGAGACCATAACCTGTGGCCTATGCCAGTGGTGGAACCAGCCCACTTAGGCGTACCTTTCTTTCATTGGACACTAAACTCCGCTCGTGAAGACTTGTTGAGGCAAGTGAAATTGGAATCAAATTCGATGACAGCACCACATGACTGGCATCCGTGCTAGTGGAGCGCTAAGAGCACCATCCAAGCGTGATCGTTGCCAGGGCCACTGACTGTCCCCCCATGCTGGTGGCAAGAAAAAAGCACCATTCAAGCACGATTATTAACAGTGTGGCCTTACTGGCACTTGTGCCGGTGGTACGCAGAAAACAACATTCGAGCAAGGGCGTTGCCAGTACCACTGGACTGGCTCCTGTGCGGGTGACACATAAAGAAACACCATTTGAGCGTGGCCATTGCCAGTACCGCCTGACTGGCCCTTGTGCTGGTGGCACGTAAAAGCACCCACTACACACACGGAGTGCTTGGCATTAGGAAGGGCATCCAGCTGTAGAAACTCTGCCAGATCAGATTGGAGCCTGGTGCAGCCATCTGGCTCACCAGTTCCCAGTCAAACTGTCCAACCCATGCCAGCATGGAAAGCAGACGTTAAACAATGATGATGATGATCATCATCATCATATCTTGTTACAATCCACTTCAAATACAACACTTCCAGATACTCTACATTTTAAATAATAATACTCTGAAGGCAACTAATCTATAGGAATTTTCTTATATATATTTACAGTACTGATTCTCTGTGAAGAAGTAAAATCAAGGTTCAAGGTTACTCCTTTATAGATGTCACACAACATTAAAATGAATAGAAACTGTGAAATATGAACCTACCTCTGAAAATTTCTTTATACACAAGTCTAGCATTGACTTGGCTGTGAGAGTAAGTAGATGTTTATCACCTATAATAATAAAAATAAAAATAAAAATAATAATAATAATAATAATAATAATAATAATAATAATAATAATAATAATAATAATAATAATAAT
>NC_068993.1:32655606-32672626 GCF_001194135.2 Octopus bimaculoides
TAATAATAATAATAATAATAATAATAATAATAATAATAATAATAATAATAATAATAATAATAATAATAATAATAATAATAATAATAATAATAATAATAATAATAATAATAATAATAATTGATTCTTTATTTGCCACAGGGACAAGAAATAAGAGACATTACTAAGACAGGACACAAAAACAGTGAATTGAAAAAATAATGAGTTGAAAATGATTATATAAATATAAAATTACATAATGTATAAGAACTAAAGCAGAGAATATCACCTAGGGAAATAGGACTTCTTACAAATCACTGAAACATACTTCAACACTAAGGCCAGTGTCTTCTCCCTGCTAGGAAATTACAAAAAGGAAATTGAGATTGGAACTCTCCAGCAACACAAGCCTCAGCACTCGTTCCTTTATTTCAGGATATTTTTCTGCAGATCAGCCATCTCTCCTGTACTCTTATCACATTATTAAAGTAAAGCTGTTAAACAAGTTGATGAAGAGTTGACTGAAGAGGAAAGTGTTTGTCTTCAGTTTAAGTAATCCTTTTTTTTTTTTTTACCACAGCCATCAGACAGTAGTAAACAACTACCTACCTTTCTTTACTAAAAGAATCTTTACAATGGACTCAAGTGATCTGTCCTTCCCCATTCCCAATGACAGGGTTTGACACAACCCCGCAAGTCAGTAATGTTCAGACATTGACAGAATAGTTCTGTCACTTTACACACATCTTAAGTAGGCACAACTGTTGGCACTGCCATACCCATAGAGTTTTATCTTCTCTACAGTCCATCAAAGATGAAAATATGGCTTAGTTACCATGTTGCATCTCTATCACCCAGGTCAATTCAACAATTTCATTCCCTCAGGTCTAAATGCTTATGCCTTAACTTGGACGATGCAACCTTCACATTTTGTACCAAAGAACTCGTCAAGGCACATTCTCACTACTTGCACATTATAAGCAATACTTTTCCTAATAACCTCTTCATGCCATACTAGCTCATTTTTCCAATCTATTATTTACTAGTTGTAGATCCCTCATAAAACTAATAAATTCTGTCCTAATTTTCATTTTCAATATGTTGATAACTGCTTCTATCAGTTTCTGCTTAACCAGCTTGCTAACCTGATCTCTACAGAGGGAGTGATACATTCACCTTCCGATAACCAGATCCCTGTCTCAATAATCTATGATTACTGTAGATAGTCACAAACTGTGTAGCTCTGATTTGTCCTTATCCACTAAACACAACCTGGAACAGCCAATGTGATTTGAACAAATCCACACTGTTACATTTAGGAAATATATTCAGTCAGTCAGACATATGAAAATGCCTAAGCAGAGTTGAGAAGCTTTTATATTAACCATTTTTATCAGCTACTTTCACATAATCCCAGTATGCATCTACAATACCATTCCAATCACACATTGACACAAATGTATAAGATGTTCCTATGAAGTTTTGCTGCCCAGCCTTCTTCAGGCATCAGAGTATAAACAGCCACAACCCACAAAATATTGCTTTTACTGCCCAAAAAAATGTCTGAACCACCAACCTGCTATGCACATGTAAGAAGATCACCTTTACCTGGAGATTTAGACCTTTCAAAAACAAAACAATTACTCCATTTGATCTGGTTCGATTCCATAAGGCACAAACCTCACAATTATCCAGAAAGAGTGCAAGACTACAAATGGCTAAGAAACTCTGGTCTCACTAACAGCTATTACATTTAAGTTTAGTGACCTGAAGGCATTGAGCAGGTGACCCTGCATCCAGACACCCACATGGTCAGGTGCATTCCTACATCTTACTTTCAACAAAGTATAAGAGAGGGGGGGAGAGAGAGACAGACAGAGACAGACAGAGAGAGACAGACAGAGACAGAGAGAGAGAGAGAGAGAGAGAGAGAGAGAGACAGACAGAGACAGAGAGAGAGAGACAGACAGAGACAGAGAGAGACAGACAGACAGAGACAGAGAGAGAGAGAGAGACAGAGAGAGAGAGAGAGAGAGACAGAGAGAGAGAGAGAGAGAGAGAGAGAGAGAGAGACAGATCGACAGCTACATTACTAATGAGTTTAATAGTGAAGGGTTAATTCAAAATAGAGATCAAATTGTTAATATTCCAGTTAATAAAAGAAGGATATAATTATTGAAGGTGAATATCAATGAAGAACTGATTGGTGCCAATAACAAACAACAGAATTGTTCTCGTCTAAACTACTAGGACTGAGTTTAAAGTTCAAATCTACCATGAATTTCAATTTAAGCTTCATTTTATATTGAAGTTAAATTTTTTTTTCCAATCTCACCACCCAACCAATATCACAATAACCACAACCATCACCATGACCACCACTACCATCCTACACCTACCGATCTGATATCAGTTTAAGAATCCCAAATTGCTGTTCCTGAACAAATAACATTTATATTTAGCAGTTACTGCAGTCAAAACATTTGCTGAATAAACAGACTCTCTATATTTACCACAGCAAACTTACCATTATACATTTTACTGTTGATTGACATTTGATTAACATCAGTTAAGAATTCTTCGCGAGAAGTATATTTCTTTCTCCGAACATTCTGGAACAAGATTACAACAAAACAGATATTTAAAGTTGATCATATAAGTTTATAATAAAAGTAAAAGACAATGTAAGTTAGTCCTTACCAATAATATTTAAAATTTTATAAATACTATAATTTATAAATACTACCTTCTTATGAGGAAAGAACAACAAAAACTAATATCTTGGATGAACTGTAAGGATTCTTTAGATTAAAATAACATTATTGTCACAGAACTATCAACATTTGATAACATGCAAGCATGACTGATTGGTTAAGATGTTACTTCCTAAATATGCATGTGGTTTCGGGTTCAGTCCCACTGCACCCCACGTTGGGCAAGCGCCTTCTAATAAAGTCAGCCAAAACCTTGTGAGAGGAAATGGTAGATGGAAACTGAAAAAAACCTGTTATATACATAAGTGTGTGTGTGTGTCCCTGTTTGCCTTCACAACACATGATTATAAATGAGTGTCATTCATTTCCAATCTTCTGTAAAAAAACATCTCTGACCATGGGGAAATACTATTTGCTTGGAAACAGTGAGAGTTGGCAACAGTAAGGCCATCATGCCAGAGAAAATCTACCTCGATGAATTCTGTGTCAGCCATGCAAGCATGGTAAAGTGGATATTAAAATGATGATGACTTATCAACATTTGAATAATTTACAAACACACACTTACACACAAATTGCTTAAGATTGTAAGATGTGATTTTCAGGAAGATTTAGCTGCTATTTCCAACAGGCTGAGTAACTATTATTGTTGTTGTCTCACTATAGTCAGCCTCAGTCAAGCACTCTGCCATGACCATCCTGTCTTTTGTTTTAAACAGTGTACATCACAGAACACATTATCTAACGTATTATTCCAATTTTAAGTCAGTAGGATATAATTTGATGGACATTTGGTTTCTATTTCTGGCAGGCTGAATAACCATGTGGTGGACCCTGAATGTTGTTGGTATTGATCTTGTTATAAAATAATCTCAAATGAGTTTGATCAGTGTTGTTAATATCCAACTATTTTGGATCAATACAAATCTCACACATACCAAGACATATCCCCAACACTGAACCAATCTCATTTTGTCCCATCACACTATCTACTCTCTATAGCAGATATTACATCATTTCCAGCCAAAATAACTCAACATTTTTATTTAGGAGAAGGATTCACTTTCCATTTCTCTTTTGATTCTGTTTTGCTACTATTTCATATTCCTAAGGCAACAAACTGACAAATCATTAGCAAGTCAGGCAAAAAAGCTTAGCAGCATTTTGTCCATCATTACACTCTAGTTCAAATTCTGCTGAGGTGGATGTTGCTTCCATCCTTTCAGAGTTGATAAAGTAAGTACCAGTTGAGTACTGGGGTCAATTTAATTGACTCGGCCCCTCTCCCAAAACTGCTGGCCTTGTGCCAAAATTTGAAACCAATATTTCATATTCTTTTTATTACAAGTATTTCAATTCAATTTCTTTCCAGCATTTCAAGTTCATTTTACTATGATATTTTCAGTTAGTATGGTTTTATCAAATTTAGGCATTTGTATATCTGTTCAAATAATTGTTTTTTACAAGGTGCCCTTCCACCTACCATGACTCATTCAACTATAAAGTAAGAGGTGGGAAGTTTTAATACCTCCACATAGCTTTATGAACCAATACTTAGTTCCAATTTCATTAAACTAAACATCTCCTGGATAATCTATCACAGGAAGCATTCCCTGATGATCTGGTGCCTTTTTCCTTGAGAATAAGGTGAAGTGAGGTAATGTGGAATAGGTATCCTGCCAAAAGACACAAATAAAAATAGCTGATATGAACTTAAGAACTAGGAGCTGATGATTTCTGCAACTCTAATCATTCAATCATTTCATCTCTAGATGCAATAAAGAGTCACACCCATTTCTCAACCAAACTCACTGAGCCAAGCAGCATTCTATGTTGAACCAGAAACACAATATCTACTGTACTTATAATACTTTTTAAACCAAGCAACATAAATATTGCCAATTGTCAAGAATTTCCAGGTCACAATAACTCCATTTCATAAATAAATATGAAATGTTTCTAAGCTGGGAACTGAAACTATGTCTGCTGGATGAAAGCCAACAACACTAACCACCAGTCCACAAGCAAATGAGACTATATAAAGAAAAAGCAAGATTTCTTATATAAAGACATCAGTGAAAATGAAATGTTTAAAACAATTTCTAACCTCTCTTAAAGTCTGAAGATCCATAGGGTCTTTCACAATGTCATAATAGTCAGTCACTTTTTTAGGATTGACAGGGAATAGAAATTGTTGCGTCTGTAAATAGAAAACATTAAAATAATGACAAAAATATGAACACTCACTTTATACAGTATTAATAATACACACACACACACACACACACACACACACACACACACACAAACACACACAAACACACATTTATATATATCTATAAGCACCAATGTCATTTGTCTTGAAATGTTACCATCTCATAACTAATCTTAAATTTCTTAGAAAAATCCCAACCTCTACCCAGAATGACGTGAGAATAAAATATACTCGGTTCAAGGTGCCCTTGGAGTAATACAGATTCAAGAGAGTGTGAAAGACTGCTGGTTTTCCCTGTACCTCACACGAATACATTCTCTTTGTATCACATGCACACACACACACACACACACACACTTATCTCTCTTAGATACTGCAGTAGTTTAAAATTCACATTTAAAAATCACATTTTTGAAAAGTTGGTATGCAACTTTCAATATCATGGAAGGTATAATATAGATGCAGCACAGAATTTTGTCAGTGAACAGGTCGCGGTCTCAAAGCGACGAAAATATTTTGGCAAATTAAATTTAAATGTTGAAGTGAATCTAACGTTTTTTGTGTGTTTCTTAAATGTCTTATAAATACCTTCCATGCTGCAATTGTTTTCGTTCCAGCACACAATCTCAGATCAGGTCGCTTGCCATGCAAGTACATCTCCAGAATATAATTTATTTTCTAAATACTTTGCATTTAAATTTGTATAAAATATTATACCATGTAACTTACACTCGAGATACAATTCCCGCTTTCAAATAACTTCATTTGGTATCACATGTCTTCAGCAAGAAGGATGGTTGCCAAATTCCAACATTCAGGGGCAGATTTAACAATTTTTCTTTTCCTTTTATCTTAAATAAGTGTTTCACCATATCAAAACATCAGTTACCTGTATATCTTTAAAATCACAGTTGCCAGTATATCTGTGTTCATATCACAGTGACCAGTATATCTGTGAAAATATCAGTTACCTGTATACCTGTGTTTATATCACAGTTACCAGTATATCTGTAAATATCAGTTACCAGTATATCTGTTTAAATATCACAGTTGCCAGTATATCAGTGTTCATATCACAGTGACCAGGATATCTGTGAAAATATAAGTTACCTGTATACCTGTGTTTATATCACAGTTACCAGTATATCTGTGTTTATATCACAGTTACCAGTATATTTGTGTTAATATCACAGTTACCATTACATCTGTGTTAATTAGTCATAAGATACACCAAAAAAACAAATGAAATAAAACCACATCTAAGGGGACTTACATTAGGGAGATCCCTCATTTCATTTAATATTGATTCAAAGATGGAGGAGAGAGTAACCAAGGGATCTGTTCGGCGTCGATTCGAAGACTGTTTGGGTTTCTACAAAACAAAAGAAACATGAAAGGCATCGAACATTAGATTATTGATTTGGTTTGCAGGTGAACCAGAAACAGTTCAGCTGTGGACAATGAGGTTTTGTAGTGTTTAGTTACATCCCTTAATGTTCTAAGTTAAAATTGCTGAAGTTAATTTTTTGTTTTTCTAGGATCAATAAAAGAAGTACAAAGCATTCACTGAAGGTTTAATTCAACTGGCCCCACAGTCCTTCCATAAGATTTTCTGACTTTATGGCCAAAATACAAAATCATTTTCATTATCCCTGTTACAACAATGGATTACAGAATTGGTAAATTATCAGAGAAAAAATGTCTTGTAGCATTTACTGATGCTTGTTTAAAGTCTCAGTTCAAATTGCACTAAAATGAACTTTGCCCTTCACAGTTAGTAAATTCTAATTATCTGTAACTGCCTCCAAAATTTGTGATCTTTTATTTATAAGTGAAATCATTATTATCAGCAGTGCAGCATGCTGATAGAATCATTGAAGCACCTGACAAAATGCCTAAGAGTATTTCATCCAGCTCTTTATATTCTGAGTTCAACCCCAGCCAAGGCCAACTTTGTCTTTCATCCTTCCAGGGTCAATGAAATAAAGTACCAGTCAAGTACTGAGATCAAAAGTATAGACCAGCCCCTCTCCTCAAAGTTGCTGACCTTCTATCAATATTGATTTCAAAATCTGGCCTAAGGCCTTCTATCTAAATTGGAAATTATTTTTATTAACATTGTATATCACCAAAGACTGACTCTTTGAATTCACTTCCAATCAGAAACGTCTATTAAATCATAATTTAATTGTAGTTTGACTATGTACACAGGCAAGAGTCGTGAACTGTCTCAAGAAATTAAATTAAATTTTAAAAAGTAATCCAGGCATGGCTGTGTGGTAAGAAGCTTGCTTCCCAACCATGTAGTCCGGGGTTCAGTCCCACTGCATGACACCTTGGACAAGTGTCTTCTACTACAGGCTCAAACCAACTAATGCCTTGTGAGTGGATTTTTTAGTCAGAAACTGAAAGAAGCCCATTGTTTGTTTGTGTGTGTGTGTGTGTGTGTGTGTGTGTGTGTTTGTGTGTGTGTGTGTGTGTGTGTGTGTGTGTGTGTGTGTGTGTGTGTGTGTGTGTGTGTGTGTGTGTGTGTGTGTCCGTGTCCAACACTACTTGATAACTGATGCTGGTGTGTTTACATCCCCGTAACTTAGCAGTTTGGCAAAAGAGGTTGACAGAATAAGTGCCAGGCTTTTAAAAAAGTACAAGAGTCGATTCTTTTGACTACAAATTCTTCAAGGCACGCCCACAGTCTAATGACTGAAACAAGTAAAAGATAAAAAGAATAAAAGATAACCAAATGGCAAATAATTAACCTTTCAAATCAGTTGAGCAACAAATTTGTTCCTCTAGATTCTGAATTCATATTCTTCCAACTTAGGTTTGTTTACTCTTCCCTCACCCCACCCCTACGACATGATAGGCACCAAAAGATATGTGGAAAGAATGATTCATTCAGTTCTTTTTCCTTCTTCATATCTGTGGCCTTGTGGGAAAGGTAAGTAAACAATAATTAATCTTATTCCATACCGAAGGACTTGATAAGACCAGCTTCTAACCCTGGGTGTCTGTAGTACTTTAACTGGAGAAGAAATAAATTTCCTCTTGGATGGAATGCAAGTCCATTGCAGCCAACTCTTATTAAAAGACCTGATTTCTATCTACAACTTGCACCAATGTAACGAACCATTAATGAAGGCAGTGAAGAAACCTCGCTTTGTTTAATCAAGGCAGAGTTGAATTGGATGACAACAACAACAACATATAATTATAAGCCAACAAAGGAGCCTCTACATGGTCAATCCAAATGCTACAAATAGCAGCCAAATCATCTGTAAATTACTCGCTATTATCTAACAAAAAGAAGAACACTTTGGATGATATAATCCTAGATACTCCTAAAAGACTTTAATCAAAGTTATCCTGGAACTAAACAATAACATGGTTAATTAGCAACCCGTGTGTAGTTAGTCAGGTCATATTTATAAAAAAAGTAGGAGAAAAGGATGCAATAAAGAGCCTTACCTTGAGGTAATCACAGTGAACCACACTTCCTGTACGGCGTTTCTTCTTTGTTTCCACAGCTTGCTTTGGAAATTTGAGCAACAGAGATTTCCGGCGCATTTGATCAGCACTGAAATAGTGAAAAAGAAAATATGAAAGTAAACTCTTGTCTACGATTGATAGAAGTACTTATTAATTAGAATAATCTCCTTAGTCCCTAAATTACCAATATTCTTTCTTTCAATTTCCAATGTGGTTATTTTGAGAATAACCATAACAATCTGGTAATGGCATCTCTCCAGATGTTTTTTAACAGAAAACGATCATCACTCTCAACTCTTAAAAAAATGGAGGCTAGAATACTGAGATCACATAGTAAGAGCACAAGATGTATAAAGTCTATTTCTAGAAGGAGAGATAAATGACAAACATTTGAGAAGAAGACCAAAGTTTAATTGGTTTTAATAACATCAAGGATTAAAGCGGTGAGCCAGTAGAATCATAAGCATGTCAGGCAAAATGCTTAGCAGCATTTCATCCTTCTTTACATTCTGAGTTCAAATTCCATCAAGGTCGACTTTCCCTTTCATCTTTTCAGGGTCAATAAAATAAGTACCAGTTGATTACGGGTGGGGGCAGGTTTCTGAAACATGGGTATTAAACAGAAGCACTGATTGCAAATTACACATCTTCATTACAGAACTCCTTCACTTCTATCTAAGTTACTTCAGCAACAGGTGTTATTATCTACTTTCAAGGAGCCCTTTATGTATTTGAAAATATACATTTCATGACTTCTCTAACCACTAAGTACTCAAACATATGCAACATGCAAAGACTTTCTCAATCAGCCTGCCTCTTGTGCACCCTATTTTATACTGGGTGCATCATACTGAATTCCTACCTATTCCTTTTCTATACACTGACTATAGGCATGATCAGTATACAGGAAACGAATGGTATAAAACTTTCTGTTAAAGATTATATTGGCTAGATATGAAGCCCTAGACAGACATATTCTCTAGAAAGGTGTTAAGCAACTCAATAATTATTGAAAACTAGACACAATAGTAAAAAAAAAAAACAGTATTCTATAAAAACTTGCAGGAATATAAAACCATACTGAAACATGGTGGAAATTACACTGCAAACCTACTGAAGTGGACATTAATTTTGGATACTGCTTCTAATTAAAACACTAATTATAACAGTCAATTATTGACATTATTTCTAATTAAGACAGTAATTGCAACAATTAAATCTAGATGCTGTATTTAATTAAAACAGTGATTAGAAAATGCTAATTATGGATGCTATTTTTAATTAAGATACTAATTATAACAGTTAAATCTGGATACTTCTTCTAATTATGACTCATAATAAACAGTTAATTATGGATACTCACTGCTCAACAAGATTCTTTGAGATGACGATCTTTGTCCCTTCTACATTAATAAGATCGTGGTCAGAAAGTAGGTTCTTTTCTTCTTCTTCTTCCTGTTCTTCAGTCATAGCAACCTGTACAGGGGCTGAGGGCCCAACTTTTTGATACAGGGGGCATTCTTTGTTTGTACGCATATGACCAATCTGACCACAAGCACCACATTTTAACTAAAATAAAAAGCAAATATAGTAAGCATATATAGAAGATATGTAGTACCTGGCCAAAGATCATTTTCTGTAATATAGGATGACACGAGTATCCAACTACTCCAATAATTCTGAATTTGAAAAAGTTTAAAGACCTGCAAAAGGGTCAGAAGGACCAAATTTTCAGATGTGGAGAAAGGTGGGTGCACATTTCAGGTTTACACAAATATATAATTAATTTATTTACAAGCAGTGGATTTTCATTAAAATAATAAATACAGAAATTATTTGGTGGGTAAGATGGAGAGAATTATTAAACACTAATAATAAAAGACTTGTATAAGGAAGGGACAACTGAGAAGTTATTTAAAACAAACTTCTATAACTGAAATCTATAAATCAAGAAAGGAAAAGGTATCCATTTCTTTCAACAGTCCTGTATTTACCAAAAGCAAACTAACATATGTAAACTAACATAATGCAAACTAATATAAAGAAATCATTTGTTAATATTTTTGAGGATAACAGGCAAAATGCTTAGTGGCATTTTGTCCATTTTCACATTTTGAATTCAAATTCTGCTGAAGCTGACTCTGCCTTTTGTCCTTTCAGGGTCAATAAAATAAGTTAAAGACTGGTGTTGGTGTCATCAACATACCAACTCCCCAAAAATTGTTGGACTTGTGCCAAAATTTGAAATCAATATTTTGAGGGTGGTGCCATTTGAGCATCAGGCAACCTTAGAGTATCTAGTAACATCCCTTTATGTTGTAAGTTCAAATCTCACCTAAGTCGACTTTAACTTTCATTTTTCTGAGTTCAATAAAATATAGTGTTTGTTAATTACTGACATTGATTTAATTAACTATAATCATCCCACCAAACCGGTGGCCTTATTAGAACTAAGGCCACCAGTTTGGGGTGAATGAAAGTTTCTACTTAATCAAATCAACCTCAGTATTTTATCAGCCCCAGATGGATGAAAGACAACTTGACGCTAGAAATTTAGAAATAATTATTTTGAAATAAGCTAATACCAGTCCCTGGTTAGAAGATTAATATGAAGTAACCCTTAGATAGCGCTATCACCTAGTTGAAATGGTTAATTAGATGGGGTTGCCCTGTAGACAATTTCCCTCCTACCCTATGACGAGTCCCTATTTAACAATTTACCTATAATTTACCTACCTTTAGTAGAGGAGTCTCTTTCTTTTTCTTTTTCTTAATTGGTGCAACTTTTTCTTTCTCTTGGTTACGCTTAATTCTTCGCAATTGTTCTTGTATTCTGCAAAACAAATGAACAGCGGAAAACATGATAAATAAACATTTTATAAATAGGTAACAGATTAGTAATAATAAATTCCTTGGCTGTCATCCATCTTCCTCTACATATTATACAATAAATATGTTACTAGACACAATAAAAAGCTGTATGATGAATACATGAAAAATATAAACCAGTTAAACTGTTTAATGTGTTTAGCTGTAAAAAGTAAATAGTGCTGACAAAACCATTTATCTATACTATAAATTGCAGTGTTCTTGATTGCTTGATTGATTGATTGATTGATTGAGTGTCGGCAGATTCACTCGAGAACGGTGCAGTGGAATCGCGTGAAATTCAGCACAGAGCGGCAGCATGGTCCGCTCATGTTCAGGAGATTTTTATTGCCCTCCAACTCCCATGGTTACCGAGATAATCGATTATTACTTTTTAAGATAGGAATATCCCATTCAATTTTACGAAAAACCAGCACAATAAAGATTATTTTTTTCCAAGTAATGTGGCTGGGTTTGTTTTTCGAAAATTTTAATCAGAGGCACAGAAAAAAAATAATTTCAATTTTTTGTGCATTAAAAAAAAAAAGCTATAGCTTACGCTCTTTCTAATTACTATGTTTTTTTTTACTTCAGTTACAAATGTCTTCAAACGTCGACATTCAAACAGCTTTTCCATATTGAGACAAACGGACTCTACACAATTGTATCCATCCAGGAACGCGTTTTCAGTAATTGAAATTCACAATTCTAATCAGTGTACATGAATGTCCAACCTATGATTGATCTTGAACAGTTTCGATTAACATTCTTGTGTCGCCAATACAACAACCGCGCTACCATATATTTTTCTTTTAAGGTGAGGTTATACCATAAATAAGGTTCCATGACTACATGGGGCTATGGGTACACACATGAAGTTAGTTTTACAATATCGACCCGCAAAATCCACCACACTGCCTGAGTGAAACCGGGAAAAACAGCTAGTAAGATATATATATATATATGCTTTCAGTGCGAATGGTTTTGTTATATGGCGCCGTGTTTTACAATCCTATCAATAATAATAATGGTATTTATATAAGCTCAAAGCTTATGGCAATCACCGTGCAATTACTAAGGGTATATATATATATATATATATATATATATATATATATATATATATACATATGATTACATATATGTGTGTGTGTGTGTGCATAGATATATTTATATTGTGTGTGCAGGTGTACGTGTGTATGTGTGCATGTGTGAAGTTGTGATGAATTTTAATCGAAGCAGGGAAAGTAAACAACCGACCTTCTTCGTTCTTTCTTCATCTCTTCCTTCACCTGATCATCAAGGGTAGCAAATTGCTTACTGGAAATAATAATACACAGAAAGAATATGAAAATACATGTATAATTATGCAGTACCATATAGAGTGAAAGCAAGATAAAGAGAGAGGGGGAGGAGGGAGAGAGAAAATAGTAGTAACAATATTTATATTACATAAATAATAGTTAAATTTCCCTCAAATCAGTTTACCTTATTAAGAAAAAAGAAAGGACACAAATGAAATCTTAGATATGCAAAAAAAAAGAGAAATAGGTTGGTACTGTCTTGAACCCTAACCTTTGTTTAGATGCCTGCTCCATCAAAGCATCAGAGCTGCCCTAAAGTCTAAACAACCCCTGCAACATGGTATTTAGCTTCAACATAGTGGTATTTAGCTTTTCATGTTCTGAGTTTGAAGCCACTGCATCACTAGCAGAACTGAAATATTTTCCATGGACACAGCATTGAGCTACCAGCTGATAGATCATGAGTATAACACTGCAGGTATTTGGGTTAATTCTATATATCTCAGGACATTTAGATGGTTTTGTTTTTGTTATTTTACATGTGTTAATCAGAAGAGGAAATATAACCTCCACCCCACATATGATCCTTTATTATTTTCAGGACTTCTGAAACTTGTGAAAGGAAGTGAAGTTCTCCTCAAACCAGAGACATGTCTCGAATACTTGCAACAAAATTAAAAGTAACCCATTAAAAGTAAACCAGGTGATGGATTCAACCTACTGCCCAAGAATAGGAAAAGTTCTTCCACACAAGAGTAAGTAGATCCTGAGTTCAAACCTAAGGCAGGTATTTTGATGTGTTTTCAAGAGGCTAGTCCACTTTAATTCTACATTGCCTCATTACTCCAGTTGTTCCCTCTAACAGGTCCTCTTTGGAGAAGGCAACCTGCTATCGACCTGCCCCTGACCACCACCACCACATTGGTATCTTATCCAAAGAAAGAATCATCTTTTCATTTAGTTAACAGTGTTAAACCACAGCTAAGCACTGATCCTTGAAAAGCTTTTGAGAGTTTAAGTAGACTCATTGACATAACATAATTACTCCTCACACACACAAGGGGACCTCTATGTGGTTGCTGGACTTGCTAGACGATGACAACAACAACAGCATTAGTAGCAGCAACAGTGGCACCACCACCACCACCACCACCATCATCATCATTTAGTGTCCACTTTCAAATGATGTCAATGATGATTATCAAACCAGTCCAATGACCACACAGAGCCTTCCTTGTATCTGCAAAGTATTCATGTGACATCAATAAGGCGACTTAAACTATCAATGACATTCTCACTATGCATAGGCCAAGTGCAAAATTATCATGTTTGAATTACTTTTGTTCATAGATTAACTCAGAGTGAGCTGACCAGAGGCTAAACAACAACTACAAACTACATCAAGAACTTTTCATACCATTATTTCAGTTATTTCTCTCTCTAGTAAGGTATATATTAAGGTATATATTGACTGAACAGATTCAGAAATGATGAAAGAAAGAAGGTAAAGATTAATCCACTAACATAAATGCAGGATCCTTTGTTTGTCTTATCCTCACATAAGTGTCTATCACAGCTGGTTTGCGGACAATTTCAGATCGAGTAAACTCCTTTCCTGATTCGTCTCGGAATGTACGAGTAATTTTTAATTTCCTGCCACCCTAGATAAAAAAGAAAAAAATTATTTGATTAATAAATTCATGTATTGTATTGTAGTATCGTTGCTGTGGGACAGTAATAAACTTCTGGAAAGTTATGTTTGCAAAGTGATTTTGATTCTAATTTAGGTCATTTTCGTAATCTTACTCTTCATAATTTTCTCCTTCCTTGAGAAGTTTAGCACCTCTTCCTTGTAATATCTTCTGCAGAATCCTTGTAACATGACACATTTCAAACCCAAAACCAACCTTGGCAATGCTGCAGTATTTCACTATTTGTTGTATTATGCATCGAAACATAAACTTGTGAATGTTTATAGAAGATATAAAGTATAACGTGCAACATTGTTCTATGAAATAAATTAGAAGAACCACACCATTAAATATAACTTCTATTTCTTCTCAAGTTCAGATTCTTTAGAGGAATTCTGTTGTCTATTGAAATTATTATATAAAAAATTTCAATATTTTTTTCAGGTTTTCTGCTGGATTTTTTTCTACTTTCTTTCCATCAGTATATCAAGAAAACACCAAAAGTAAACTTTTTATTGATTTATAGGTTTGAAAACATTTTAAATACTGTATTGTTTATGGAATGGCAACAAACTTGCAGCAGACTAAATATCTTCAGCATTAATTTCATCAGAGCTAAAATCCTGCTGAGGTTTTCTTAGCCTTTCATTCCTCTGGCCTTGAGGAAATAAGTACCTTCTCCTGTCAAGGAGTGGCCTTGTGCCTTACACTCATACAAGAATTCAATTTTTATATTATTTAGGAAACTGTGGGCTGGCAAAAATCCAACAGAGCAATATAGTTTTGTTGCTGTAGGTTCAGTTTGAATATTGCTAAAGTTATCTGTTTCCTATTGACTAACAAAATTTATACCAGGAAAAAATTAACCAGGCCCTTCATCTATAGACTTGTGACATTATACCAATGGTAGAAATCAATTTTAAATCGTTTTTTTCCCTAACATATTTGAAATTGAGATAAAAATACAGGTTTATATGTTTAGAATTAAGTGCAAATGCAAATTTAAATGCTATACATAAAAAAAAATCACTAAAAGAATATCAAATTGATAAGAATAACTAAAACAAAATTTGTTTGAAGGAGTTAGCTCCATAAGACAAAGAACATAGTTCCATAAGAATCTTACAAATGAACAAAAAAAAACAAATGTTGTGACATAGACACAGGGCACAACATTCATATCCACAATATTCATATCAAATGTCTTCTTTAATAACAAAATATTCTCTGTTAATAAATACAACACATAATGTTAAAATGAGTAGGAATTATAAATAGTGTACAAGTGTGCAATAGTGGTGTTCTACATGAAATACTTTACCAGCGAAGAAAATGAAGCACTATCATCATCTTTATTTGGTGCTGACATAGAATTTCCTTGGGTTTGATAAGAAGTAGAAGAAGAGGACAAAGCCGGCTTCTTCTTTTTATCATCATTTTCTTTATTAGATTCTTCCATCAACATTTTCTGGAGTTCTTTCCGCATCTGTTCTTCACGTTCAAGACTTATCTGGAACAAAACCAATGAAACATTAAAATAACATCAAATTTTCCATGCAGGCATGAGTTAGAAGAGATGTACTAGAGTAGTAACCTGCAACTTGACACCCTTCTTGACACCAATTCTTACTAGTTTTCAATTGATGCTTTTTATTCCATTGGTCTTTGTATGTCAAACTACTGAGCTATGAGACAGAAGCAGTGTCAAAGCAAATTCATGCACATACACACACAAACAAACACACATATATATGTATAAGGCACAGGTTTGGCTGTATGACTCTGAAGTTTGCTTCTCAATCATCTAGTTTCAGACTCAGTTCTATGGTATCACACCTTAAACAAGTGTTTTCTATTATAGCTCCAGTAAACCAAAGCTCCATAAGACAAAGAACATAGTTACTTGGGTAAGAATCTTACTAATGAACAAAAAAAAAAAAAACAAATGTTGTAACATAGACACAAAGCACAACATTCATATCAACAATATTTATATCAAATGTCTTCTTTAATAACAAAATATTCTCTGTTAATAAATACAACGCATAATGTTGAGTGGATTTGGCAGATGGAAACTGAAACAAGTCAGTTGCAAGGAGGGAGTTCAGATTTGGGTGTGTGGGTGTCTCTCTTAGTCTTGATGCTGCCACCATCACTTCCACTAACAACACAACCACCACCACCAACAAAATTATTGTAAATGAGCATCACTGTCATAGAAGCAGTGTCATAGGTTTCCAATCTTCGTCAGAAAGACAGGTCAGTTATTGCTCTCCAATTTTTTGTAAATTCTTAAATATAACTCCTTCTGTGTATATATATACTACCAAACAAACATGATTTTTATTGAACTCATAATACTTTTTGTAGTCCCGTTCTGAATACTTTATCGAATACTTTCTTGTAAATAGTTTTTAACATTTTCTTATTATCAAAGAATGTATAACTGTATTTTAATACTTTTGTGACAACCAGTACTTAACACAACAAAGCTTATACAAAGCTTTACATTTTACTTTTGACAATCTTTTTCCAAAAAAGTGAAACCAGTCAAGTCAATAAACATCTTTAAAATTGCATTTTCAAACCTTCTTTCATATGTGGTTGGCGTTAGGAAGGGCATCCAGCTGTAGAAACTCTGCCAAATTTAGATTGGAGCCTGGTGTTGCCATCCGGTTTCACCAGTCCTCAGTCAAGTCGTCCAACCCATGCTAGCATGGAAAGCGGACGTTAAACGATGATGATGATTGATATATATATATATAT
>NC_068993.1:32672859-32692269 GCF_001194135.2 Octopus bimaculoides
CACACAAGGGGGTGCTAAAAAGTTCCTGGCTTTAAGGGTATCGCTAAAGGTCTAGTTAGAGGCCCAACCTTCCAAGTTCTTTTACAGGGCTTAGAAAAACTGAAGGACTGCTGCAATAAGTGTGTGAATGTGAGAGGGGAAAATGTAGAATAAAATTATAATTAACTGTATTTTCTTTTATTCAACGACAGATACTCTTCAGCACACCTTGCTATATATATATATATATATCCAGTAGTTCATATATCTAAAAAAGAAGCACACTCTAAAACCTTATAATAGTACATCATCACTTAATGTTCACTTTTTCATGCTTGCATGGGTCAGAAGGAATTTTTTGAGGCAGATTTTTTACAGTCACATATGAAGCCTCACCTGTTTCCAAGCAAGGTAACATGCCTTTCCACAGGAAAACAAAGAACATCATTTATATGAAATAGATTTTTTGTTTATTACCATCATGAGATGTCAGGACAAGGACAAACACATGTAGTACAGACACACATGTTTGTGTGTATGTGTGTATGTACACAAGCATACAACAGGCTTCTTTCAGATTCTGTTAACCAAATCTGCTCGCAAAGTTCTGGTAAGTCTGGGGCCATAGTAGGAGACACTTACCCAAGGTGCTACAAAGTGGAACTGAGCCCAAGACCATATGGTTGGGAAACAAACTTCTTCACCACACAGCCACATATATACACACAACTGGCTTCTGCACAGTTTCTACCTACAAAATTTCACTTACAAGACTGATGGAAATTTCCCTAAATTTCCCAATAAGTTAAATAAAAGAAATTGCGATGAATATAGTGTTTAGATCAGAAACAGCAAAAGAAGAAAACAATTGCTAACCTGTGAACTTGTTTTCTTATTAGCCAACATATTTTCAATATTTTTACCCATTTCTTCAAAATCTGAATCATCACCAGAGCTTGAATTTTCATCAGTTGATAAAATTTCCTTCGATGAGAGAACCCTAAAACATAGAAAAAACAAATAATTGTCAACAATAAAACTATTTTGCTTTCTTCCTTTCGCTCTCTCTCTCTCTCTCTCTCTCTCTGTTTTTCCCCTCTATCTTACATATATACACAGATGCATTCACATAAACATAATAATTATCTTTTGTACAATGTGTGAGCATGAGTGTGTGCGCACATGTATGTGTGAGTGTGTGTGAGTGTGTGTGTGTGTGTGTGCTTACTTTTTACTATGTACATATGTGGTTACCTAAAACTCAACTTTTAAGATGGATTTTCCAGCATCCTCTGACATATCGTGCCACTGCCACTATCACCATCACTTCCACCACCATCATTGACATATATGCATATACACAAATATATGTGCATATACATATATGCACACACACACACACACACATAAGTATATATGTATGTATATACTCAACCACAAGCACACACATTTATTTATACAATGTGTAATGGGGGAGTATACATGCAAACATGGAAAAATATGTGTAGACGAAAATGATGTGTGTGTGTGTGTGTGTGTGTGTGTGTGTGTGTGTGTGTGTGTGTGTGTGTGAATATATTGAGAGAAATGATGGCTGCAAGAAGGGGAACAACTCTAAGTGAACTCACTTGTTTTGTAAATCAAATATTCGTTGACATTCCTCTTTGTAGCGCTCTTGGTGCTCTGCCACAGAGAATCGGTTACCACGAGCAAACTTACTCCAACCTGTAATAAATTTTATCAATGAAACACTGTAAAGAAATATAACATCAAAAAGAGAACAGGAATGTCAATCTAACTGGGAGGTCATAGCTAGACTACCTTATGGATGGGGTGGTCAACTTTATACAATTCAATCATCCTGAGTTTGTTTCTGTCTTACAGCCATATTTTCCATCATGACACAGGTTACACAATGGACACAAAAGTAATGTTTCATGACTGGATGCTCTTCTTGTCACCAACCCTTATGTGTTCTTCAAGAACTGGATTTTTTATTCCACTGATCTTTGAAAGGGCAGAGCTGCAGGATGTATTGTTTACTGAGAATGTAAACATAACATCCTGTAGCTCTGCACTTTCTAAAAATGTAAACATAACATCAAAGTTTTGCTCAGTGTCAAAGATGTGTGCTGGAAATATTCTCATACACACACACACACACACACACATGGGATCTTCTTCTAAGTAGACCTTGTAAGGGGTCAAGACTTCACCAAACAACACACCCGTTAGTCACATGTAATAGAGTGGAGTGTCTTGTCCAAGAAGGTAATTTATCATTTATCTACCTAATGCCATGAAATCAGAGATAATCTATCAGCTCTTAAGAGCATCATCAGAGATGAGGAGGCCTTTATATTTTACCTGCATACATGCATGCACATGCATGCACACACACACACACACACACACACATACACATTCATGTTGTAGGAAAAATTATAATAAACACTAGTTTATGTCATTTGTTCCCTATGTACATTTCACCATTATGGTTGTTTGAAACCTTTACATCAGATGCCCCAAGTACAATTAGATGCTAAATCACAATGGACCATCAGGGGAGCACTGTACAGCATTACTTTACAATGATCAAGATCAACATAATGCTATAAAATGTTCCCCCGATGACCAGTTGTGGTTAAACATGCAAAAGCACTTGGAACATCCAACTAAGTGTTGCTTCACAACATAAAAATGTTATCTTCATGTACCATATTTAGAGCAATTTGATCTGGTAGGGACCCACACCTCTCCAAACAGCACAATTGTTAAGTTACCTTGTGACAGAATGGTATGTCCTGTCTTTTGTCTGCCATGAAACCAGAGGTAATCCACTTTCAAATAAATAGAGCCCTTTATAATTTAGTTGTTAAATAATAGCTGGAAGTGAATCACCAATTTATGCAGTGCAAGAAGAAACAGAATTATAATCTAATAAAATAAATGCACATCAATCACATAGTACTCCTGCAGCTTACAGCAATGAAGCAGAGTCAAGACTCTGCTTCTGAAGTAGCAAAACATGTACCATCTCTACCTCCTGCTCTGTTTAAAACTCACCTGATGCATCCAAACTCCCTCCTTTTCCTCACCAAATATGGTTCATTCCACTCATAACTATCACTACCAGGTCCTATACTAAACACCTTGTCTAGTCCTTTCAACACTACAGAATTGCTAATCTCTGGAATTTCCACTCTGATCAAAACCATTTTCTCCCACCCACCCACCAACTCACCCTTCACTCATCAAGATTCAAGATGTTAAGTCAAACATCAATCACATCAATCTCACAACTCTGCAACAGTTTCCAAAGGTTATGAATAACATTCTTCTTCCTTGGAATAATGAAATATAACAAGAAAAAAAAAACAATATGGGAATGGAAGAATACAACCTACCTGAACCCATCCTCCATTACTTGACATTTGTGGAAAAAATTCAATTCAGTAATGCAGCCTAGTAAAACACAGTGCTCCCTCTGCTTTCACTGACAAGCAGTACATCTGTATCTACATACGGTCATTATTTGTAGTTAGGTACACGGGTAGTTTAAGTATCTTGTTGCAGAAACACAGTGTTGCCATAGTTACAAGATATAAATAACCAAATCTTATTCAAATTAATAAACTGATGTCTACCAACCTAATCAGCTACAACACTCAGGGTCTAACATAGTACTCTATTACTAAGTTAGTATTATAGGGATTCATTTAGAAAACCTTCAGGGGATACACACCTGTACCATCTTGTCCTGTTTTAGCCTGAGCTGTTGACATGGTTCTCACAACATCAATAACTTCCCATCGAGACAATTTTTTAATCTAAAACAAGAAAATTTATAAGTGACTGATTAATTGACAAACAGATATTTTAGATTAAATATTACACACATTTATGAACAAATGACAGATCCACTATAACATATCCATTAACTTACCTCTGACTCCTGCACCCCAAATTTGCGGAGAAGCTGTTTTGCATCTTTAAGATTAAGTCTTCGTAAATCAGCATCAGTGCCTGTAACTGTACGCTTCACAGGGGTCTGACTATTCCCTTCTTCCTTTGGTTGAGGTTTATTGGGTACCTTCACATAGGAGAAACCTTCCCCGCAACCTGTCGGATCAGCAACTCCAGTTAGATCAAGAAGGCACTTGCCTTTCATAGCAGAAATAAAGGCTCTTGTTGTGTTCCAAGGTGCTGTCCGTACCTACATTAAAAAGAAACTAGATCTCATTTACAAAACTTCACATAAAGTCAAATAATAAAAATAATAATAGATTTGTCCCATAACTGCTTAATGGGTTGTTATGGGGTAATTAACTGCTGAAGACTTGGTCTTTGTATAGATAGGACAAGTCTGCCAATTAAACATATTCTAATCTCTAAACCATATCCATAACCATAGAAGAGTTAGAACTGAAATGCCATGGTTTAACAGAACACTTGTTAATCACATAGTGCTTACAACAGCAAAGTTTTTTTTGTTTCATCTCCACACAATAGTATTTGTAATAGGCTGGGATATGAATTAGTTAATATTAGCAAGCTAATTAATTTTAGTAACCTCATCATCAATCTTCATCTGTGTCTCTTCCTCATTATCATCTTCAGGGGCAAACAGAGACTTTTCACCATATCCTGCATCCTGTAAAAAAAAAGACCAACACATTAAATGAAATGTTCAAATAAGGTTACCAATTATTTAACTTTAGTATAAGGATGAGGGAGGAGCATGACTAAAGTTACCCCCCCCCCACCAGTATTTGACTAAAGTCAACCACCAGCCCCCAGTGATATTTCAGCTGAGAATATGAAAGGATAGGACTAAATACCTACAAGAGAGAGAGAGAATGTACTGCAGAGTGTAAAGTCCAACATTCTACTGAGTTTGCCATCCACCACCATAAATAAAGTTAGATTGAGAGAAAGAGGTGAAAAGACAGAAAGATTAAGATATAGTGGATGGGTGGGTGAATGGATGGATGGATGGGACAAAAGGAAAAGGGATGGAAGGAGAAAGACAAAATGGAGAGACAGAGAAAAGGAGAAGGGAGGAAGAAAGGAAGATAGAGGAGGGGAAAGAGAGAAGGGAGTGAAGGGTGGAAAGAAGGAGGAAAAGAGGAAGGACAGAAAAAAGAATTGAAGAGAGAAAAAAACAGAAAAATAGAAAGACAGAGAAAAGAGAGAGAGAGTGAGAATGAGAGGAAAGTAAAGAATTCTACTGCAAATCAAAAGAAGACTAAAACGAGCAAAAATGAAGAACAGAGCAAATAAAATAAGAGACCACTGATGGCCATTAGCTTACTTTTAATCTTTGCTCAGCAGCCAGCATGGCATAATAGCCACAACATTGTTCTGGGGACACCATTGCTCGCATCTCTTCTTCAGTGGGTAAACGAAAGTCTGGTTTCAATACCCACCAGTTTGAGTCCATTCCTGGTAAAAAGACATTTATTTCCAGTTCAGAATGCAGTTATAAAATATTACCAAAAGATAAAAAATAAAGATATGAGGTATGAAGGAAGAATGGAAATCAACAATAAAGAAAACGTGGAGGCCTGCAAGCCACTTGGCAGTCAGCCCATCAAGGTAAGCAGTATGTATTTACTTTGGCATCAGCCTTGATAACCTCCATCCATTTCTTTAGTTACCAAACACAGTAATAAAACCAAACAAAACATTCATTATCATTTAGAGTCCATTTTCCATGCTGGAACTGGTAAGCTGGAGAGCTGTACTAGGCTCCAGTTTGTTTTGGTTTGGTTTCTACAGCTAGATGCCCCTCCTAATGCCAACCACTCCATTGAGTGTCTTGGATGTCCTTTATATGTCACCAGCACAGGTGCCTTTAACGTGTCACCAGCATGGGTGCCTTTTATGTGTCACCAGCACAGATACCTTTTGCATGTCACCAGTACGTTAGAATTGAATTATTATTGTTTTCCGTATCACATGCATTTAGTGAAGAACAGCATCATTGCTTACAGAACAATCACTGGTTCATTGGTGATGGTAATGACAAAGGATACTCTGTGAAACTCAGATAGCAGAAAATCTACACAGGGTATTTTTCAAAAACACATTTTCTTGGTTTTCTCAGCAAATTTTATTTCATCAATATTAATGGTTGTAGCAATGATGTGGCTGCTGTTGATACTTGTCCTTGTTGTGGTTATTGTTGTTCAACTTTAAGTCAGCCCTTATGGAACAGATCTGATACTTCAATAGCATTCCAGCAATGAAACCATCCAATTAGTTTTTCAAGCATATCATCATCGTTATCATCATCATTTAGTGTCCATTTTCCATGCTGACATGGATTAGGTGATTTGACTGGAACTGCACCAGGCTCCAGTCTGTTTTGGCTTGGTTTCCACAGTTGGATGCACTTACAAATGCCAAACACTTCATAAGAGTGTAGTGGATGCCTTTTAAGTGTCACTAGCATGAGTGCCTTTTCCATGTCACCGGCACTGGCCACGACTGCAATTTCACTTAGTTTAATGTATCTTCTTAAGCACAGCAAATCACCAAATGTTTCGGTCACTTGTCATATCTTAAAACATGAAAATGAACGCATTCTTCAATGTGTTCATTTATTTTTGTTTTTAGATGTTAGGGTGTTATACGAGGTAGATTTAGCTGTTATTTCTAGCATGTCAAAGAGGACCATAGGCATGGCCTAACCAATGAAGTCAGAAGGTTGTGATTAATAATGAGGCAGTAATAAATAATTAATAAGGAAGTTGTTATTAGTAACAAGGTACTAATGACTAAGTAATAAAGAAATTGTAATGACGTCTTCACAACTTAACCACACATGGTGAGTTGTGTTCATCACAGATATTCAACCAGTTGAGAAATGTCCATCACTTACAGAAAAGACATGAGACCATTTCAGAGCTTAGAACACATGGAACATTGTACAGTAATGATGGTGGTGGTGGTAGTGGTAGTGAGGGTATTGTTATTAATTACTGTTGTTGTTGTTGCTTAGCATAGGTCAGTTCAGATCCAACAGACCTACAATCATTGTTCCAGCCAGACTAGACTCGTAATATCAATGACCACAGGGGAAAGATTTGACTGTTATTTCAAGTAGGTCAACAGGAAAAGAAAAGGAAAGAGTATATCTTATGTAGTTACCGGTTCTCTTGAAGTCAGCACACAGTTTCAGTCGTTTGCGTATACTGCTCTCTGAGTGAGACGGGAAGGCTTTCTTGATGTCGTCCATTTTGATACGACGAGGATTGTCTTTGCTCTTCCAAAACAGACGGTATATGAAAACCTGTCAAAGTGAACAGACAAAAACAGTTGTTATAAAAGAAAAACATAGATCCAAAAGACACTAAGTAGTTCAATGGAGTATTACAGTAGGAATGTTCTGGGCAATATTGGGGGAATTGATACACGTTATGTTGTTTTATGTAAATATATCATTATCCAGCCCCTACACTAAACCTATTATGGTAATTATACAACACCAATACAACATTCACTTCAACCACATAACATCAAATGTTTCCACTGCATTGTCAGTAAATTTTCTTTCATTCTTCTTTCTTTTCTTTTTTTTTTATTTGTTTATTTGTTTCAGTCATTTGACTGCAGCCATGCTGGAGCACTGCCTTTAGTCGAACAAATCAACCCCAAGACTTATTCTTTGTAAGCCTGGTACTTATCCTATTGGACTCTTTTGTCGATCCACTAAGTTACAGGGACATGAACACACCAACACCAGTTGTCAAACGATAGTGGGGGAGACAAACAAAGACGCACAAACATATACACACACACATACATACATACATATATATATATATATATATATATATATATACAATGAGCTTCTTTCAGTTTTTGTCAACCAAATCCATACATAAGGCTTTGGTTGGCCCGTGGCTATAGTAGAAGACACTTGACCAAGGTGCCACGCAGTGAAACTGAACCCAGAACCATGTGGTTGGTATGCAAGCTACTTCATATAATAATTTTTTTTACCACATTGAATATATTGATCACCAGCAGTTGGAGGCTGTACTCTGCATGTGCGTGCATGCGTGCGTGTGTGTGAGCTTAGATATCGTCATTATCATATCATCATCTGCTAACGTCCAGGGTACGTCAAGGGCAAGGCCTGCAAGGTCTGCCACAGCAACGTCAATGAGCTGAGGTCCTCTGTCAACTGCAGGTAAGCATAATGCATGAAGTGGAAATGCAAGGAAGGGAAAAGATGAAGAGATATAGTTTGGTTTGTTGTGTAGGGTGTGTGAGAAGTTTTCTAGTTAAGTGTGAGTGGGTAGGGCACACAGCAGTTTTAGAACTCAGTTTCGCTGATGTGGGTGGGTCTTCTCAAGAACCTCATATTGCCAGACATCTTGGTCCGTTGTTGTTTCCTCTGTGAGGCCCAACATCCTGAGACCAGTCCTTATTACTTCATCCCACACCTTCCTGGGTTTCCCTTTTCGGCAGATACTATCCACTTTCAGTGACAGGAACTTCTTTATGCAGCTGTCCTCATTCATACACATCACATGTCCAAACCAATGTAGTCTTCTCTCTTGCATGTTATATTTGATTCCTCTTATGCCCAACTTTTTTCTAAATACATTTGTACTTTGTTGTACATGTGCACTGAAGTTGCACGTTCAACAGATCACACTGCCATCATTTCTCTTCAGTCTACACATGTCTTCTTCATTCAGAACCCATGTCTCACTACCATGGAGTATAGCCATTCACACACAAGTATTATACAGTCTACCTTTCACTCTGAGAGAGAGTGCTTTTGTTACCAACAGAGGTAATAGTTCTCTGAACTTCCTCCACTCTGTTCTTATTCTAGAAACAATACTTTCAGAGCATCCTCCACCATTGCTAATTTGGTTACCTAGGTAACAGAAACTATCTACAACCTCAAGAGAGCCTGTTGGACATTGTGTGTATAAAATGAAATTAAATCCAGGTTTAGTCACAGATTGATCAAGTTAGTCAATTTTTAACATTGTCATGACAACATAGTGCCTCCATACATTCCAATGAAAAATTGAAAGAAAGAGACAATTCCGTTCTCTCTTTGGAAGAGAAATTAATTTTTGACAGTGGTGAGAAAACATCTGTTTTATTATCACAATTGAAAAGATATTCCAAGGTGTTACATGGCACAAGTCAATAATTTCTCTATATTTTTTCAACTTTCTGACTGTGTAAGGACTTCACATGGCTCTGCTGATGATTTGAAACTGAATCCACTCAATCATTGCTAAACAAGAAATTCTCAAATCTCTTTGTCTTTGCATCTTCATACTGGATGATGTATAGTAAACACTTGACTTGTAACCCTTTCTATGTCATTGAGAGGTCAGTCTTTTGTTTTAGATGCGACCTGCTTTTGGCTGTCCACTATACAATGGGAAAATCCACTTTGTGTCACCTATTCGACTTTCTATTAGTTTTCGAAGAGCATTTCCACAGCCTCTACCTGTAATCAACTGTTTTGCTTATTTCTGACCTTTTTTACTAATTTCTGACTGTTTTTGGCTACTTTATTTATTTATTAATCTTTTTTTTCTAATTTTTCTTACTTTCATTTACGAGATGGATTGTCCAAGATTCGAAATGGTAATGTATGTATATCCCTTTTGATACCAACCCACCCTAGACAAACCCTGGATACATGATGCAATTTCCCTGTTTTAAAGAAATCTAAATCAAAACCTTTCATCAACATTGTTTTAATTTATGTTCCAAATGCAAAATATTTCCAGAGAAAAACAATAACAAAAGGACAAACACACACATAGTTATATTTGCTGGTACTTATTTTGTTGGCCTTGGAAGGATGAAAGGCAACATTAACCTTGGCAGGATTTGAACTTAGAACATAAAAAAACATAGCCAAATGCCATCCAGCCACCCGCAATATGCAAACATTTCAAGTGTACCTGCAGAAAGTCCCGGATGAAGTTATTGGCTCTTTTGGAGTTTGGGCCTGGTACTTCATAGAGTGCACATTCTTGACCAATGATATAGATACAGGTTATTTCACGGATGTAATAACTGAAAAGATCATAAGATAATAATAATAACAACAACAACATGAGGGTAGAGCATGCTAAAAAAAACTGCCTTTTTGGGGACAGCAACAATTTAAAGATTGGTATTAAGTATCTTCCACAATGCTTAACATCAAGGTACCAAGTCTTATAATTTGTGGAAAGAGACCCTGTGAGACCTTTGACAACAGGTTGCTGTCCAATCTCAAAGAATTAACAGGAGCAACTAAGATAGAGAGTTCTGAGAAGTAAAATATAATAATAATTCTTTCTACTATAGGCACAAGGCCTGAAATTTAAGGGAGGGGGATAGACAATTACATCAACTCCAGTACACAACTGATACTTATTTTATCGACCCTAAAGGGATGAGAGGCAAAGTCAACCTTGGCGGAATTTAAACTCAGAATGTGAAGACAGACGAAATACCTCCAAACATTTCGCCCAACATACTAACAATTTGGCCAGCTTGCCGCCCTAAATATAATAATAATAATGATAATAATAATAATGATAATAATAATAATGATAATAATAATAATGATAACCTTCATTGGCTACAAGGGTCTAACATGTAAGAGATTATCCATCAAAAACATCAACAAAACTTATAATTCAATAATCCAGTAATTATCTATTTGTCTATTTCCTCAACAATTTAACAAACACAACATTTCAAAATAATCAAACTCTATCAAAATTTAGATTGCGAATGTGAAAATTATTTCTGAAATGCAATAAAAGTAAAAAATATGAGGTATGTTAACACTCTTCATTAGATAGTGACGGTCACTACCTAAAATGTTAAGATATTTCCTCTCCTTGCAACAAAAACTCATAACACCATCATATTTTAACTTCTTCTAGTATTAACACTTGGTGCTGCACACCAAAACAAGTTTCTTCAGGTTTTCTAGTGATTTTATTTGATATTCAAACTATACTTACTGCTGCCTGGTTCGTATAATTAAAAAGTCAGTCTCGGGCATACAATGTTCATAAATAGGAGCTCGGAATAAATTATTTTCGAAGGCTTGAAGGCACAGACCGGGAGCCAAACTGCCCAAGAATGGAGATGTGTGAGCATATGCCAGTTCCCCATAAATATACTGTGGTGGATTAGAGTCTTTCCCTGGTTTCTGTGAATGAGGAAGAAAAAAATTGTTTACAAGACAGAAATCAACAAAATTAAAAAAATAAGGTTAGATAAATACAAATCCTTTTGAAAATGAACAACAGAATTATAAAATAAATGAAATTTATTTTCATATAAAGAAATAAAACTTATTGTAGTATATTATTTTCAGCAATAATAATAATAATAATAACAATAATAATAATACTGAGATTAGAAAACTGAAATAATGAAATTCCAAAATAAATATCACTTTCCATAGTGGGTGTTTTTCTGTTATGAAAGGTAACATTTGACAAAAATCTCTCCTCTCTCTCTCTCTCTTTCTCTCTCTCTGCACATGCACCTTAGCCAGGGCACATAATTCTCTATAGGTAAGTCTACTTCATTGAAGTACAGTTCTTCAGCATAATTTTAATGTCCATTCTCCCATGCTTGCATGGAAATTAATTGGACAGAATTCACTGAGGCAGATTTTTCTATGGCCAGATGCCCTTCCTGTCATTAAGCTTCGCCTGTTTTCAAGTAAGATAATATTTTCCCATAGCTAGATGTTTCTCCATTGAAGATTGGAAACAAATGACACCATTTGTATGATGGTGGTACTTGCTTACAACTATCACATGATGTCAAGACAAAAACACACATATATATACATACACACGTGTGCATGTGTGTGTGTGTGTGTGTGTGTGTGTGTGTGTGTGTGTGTGTCTGTATCATTATTATCATCATCGTCGTCATTTAACGTGCTGGCATGGATTGGAGGGTTTGATTGGGTGCTGGCAAGCCAGAAGGCTGTACCAGGCTCCAATCCGATCTGGCAAAGTTTCTACAGCTGGACACCCTTCCTAACAACAACCACTCCAAGAGTGTAGTGGGTGCTTTTTACATGCCACCAGCACGAGGGCGAGTCAGGCAGTACTGGCATCGACCATGCTTGAATGGTGCTTTTTATGTGCCACCGGTACAGGAGCCAGTCAGGCAGCACTGGCAATGATCATGCTTGAATGGTGCTTTTAATGTGCCACTGGTACAGGTGCCAATCAAGCAGTACTGTCATCGGCCATGACAATGATTTCATTTGCCTCAACAGGTCTTCACAAACACAGTTTATTACCCAATGGTTGAAGGGTATTCTTAAATGGGCTGGTTATGCTGCACTGGCATAGGCCATGGTTACGGTCTCACTTGGCTTGCCGGGTCTTCTCAAGCACAGCATGTCACTTGTCATTGCTTCGGTGAGGCCCAATGTTCAAAGATCGTGCTTCACCACCTCATCCCAGGTCTTCCTGGGTCTACCTCTTCAACAGGTTCCCTCTATTGAGAGAGTGTGACACTTTTTCACACAGCTGTGCTTATCTATTCACAACACATGACCATACCAGCACAGTCATCTCTCTTGCACACCACATCTGATGCTTCTTAAATCCAACTTTTCTCTCAGGATACTTACACTCTGTCGTGTATGCACACTGACATTACACATCCAGCGGAGCATACTGGCTTCATTCCTTGCAAGCTTATGCATGTCCTCAGCAGTCACGACCCATGTTTCACTGCCATGTAGCATGGCTGTTCACACAAATGCATCATAAAATGTACCTTTTACTCTGAGCGAGAGGCCCTTTGTCACCAGCAGCAGTAGGAGCTCTCTGAACTCTCTGCTATATATATATATATATATATACATATATATATACACACACACACACACACATATACACACACACATACATACAACTGGTTTCTTTCAGTTTTCATCTACCACAAGACATTAGTCAACTTCAGGTTTTACTAGAATTAGAAGGAGCTATGCAGTGGGACTGAACCTTTAACCATATGGTCGGGAAGCAAAGTTCTTAACCATACAGCCATCCCATGAGAAGCTGTGCCTTGTTCATAGTCACTGCAAAATAATTGAATGATGGGATGAAGTGTGAGTGAAGTCACCAGAAGGCAAGTCAATAAAATATTGAGATTCTGGTCAAACTGTCAAGCTCACACGTTGTCATTGCTGCTGTGCTGTGTATGTAGATAACCAAGACAAATAAACTTCCAATGGTTCATTAAACAACCCATCCGTAAACTGATACAAAACAAAGTTCAGTTAGGCAGAAATAACTGTATAACTAACAAGTACTTCATTAACTTTCATTAACTGGCTTTAACCCTTTAAGAGCTATACTTTTTAAGAAAAACACTGTATTAAGTTTCAATTAACCTTTAAAATAATTTATAATTTCAAGGGATTTAGTAAAATGCCTAAATTTAGCCAGTGTTTGGAACAGTTTCAAATAAAATTATATGATGGAATGCTTTAATTTAAATATGAATATTTTTAAACAAAGGTTTTAGTATAAGAACCAGAGATTAGTCTCAGGTGGGTCAGGATTAAAAGAGTTAACCCTTCTGACAAGTGAAACTTGCAATAGATCTTTCAACCACAGAACAGAAAGTACAATTAATAGCGATGAAAGACAGAGGGCAAATAAACTGAGGTGACTGGATATTAAAAGCAACAACTGATGTTCCACCAGACAAATGATTGTACTGGTATGGACATGTAATGCATATAAACAACAATGTACTGACAGTAGAAGGATGTGTGTTAGAAGAAAACCAAGAAACACAAAAGAAGTGGTGGCGGCAGATCTAAGGATGTTGGGTCTAGTGGACAAGATGACACAGACTGGAATGGAATGGTTGGTTGTGTACCGAAGAGTGTCCAATAGGACACTCTTCCAGTATAAGACAGATGTTAAAATGTTGATAATTATAATGATTACGATGACAATGATGAGATGTTGATAAACCTAGTAGATACCTGATAGACCCTTTAGAAATACCTTATAAATACCTATTAGAGTGGGTCTCTACTTTAAATAACTAACCTTAAAATAGAAAACTACCGCAAAATGTTTGTACAATACAAAACTATAAAATATGTCAAGTGAAGTGTCGAAGTCAAAGAATGGAAATAGTCGGAACTCAATTCCTCTTTACATTGCTCACTAGAAACCAAATGGTGTGAATTATAAAGTATACCCTTTTATAATAATTCTTGACTTTGGTGGCCATTCCAACTTGCATCATCAAAGGTGGAAATTCTTCAGAGTATTCAGTCATGATAAGTTCTCCATCCATGCCAGAAAGATCCTGCATTGTACGCATGAAGAAAATTTCCCCACCACCATAAGCTTGCCGTTCCACTTCTCTCATCTGAAACAAGAAACAAAATTGAAAAAATTCACTCAGAAAATATTGTTGTTGTTTTCAGATGCCTTATTTGAATTGTTACAAAAATCATTGCTTGAATAGAATATCAGAACCGAAAGTAAAAATATCATCTTACCTTTGCTTTCCGCTTTATTTGTTTTAACAAAGGCAAAACCGAATGTGGCCCATGTGTGGCCAATGCTCCATAGGAATAACGTTTGATTTGTGGACGATGGAAACTGCGTAGTTTTGAAGGCCCCATATGAGTTGGGAACAGGGGCTGCCTTAATTCCAAAGCTGGGGTAGAGTGCTACAGAAAAAAAAATAATAAATAAATACACACACACACACATTTGAATTTCCAAACAAGAAAAAGAGTTCTCAATACACAAAGTAGAGTTTATTTATTGGAAGCTAAAAATGTCAGTCACTACCCTAAGTGTCGTACTTCTGCTTTACACAGTGAAATATATATATTCATGCATTCATTTCATATCAATTTTTCAATCTAGTGTGCATTAGACAAATATGTCATTGAGGCAATGTTCCACAGCCAGATGTCCAACCTGCCACTAAAACTTACCTGTTTTTCTAGTAAGGGATCTTTTATTTCACATGTCTTCAAAGTTATGAAGTGAACTAACAAATAACAAGACACAGCTCCTGACTTTCATACAGAACAAAATTAAGCATACATGCACGCATGCACACACACACACACACGCGCGCGCACACATATTTACAATGTCTTCTTTCAGTTTTTGTCTACCAAATTCAATCACAAGGCTTTGGTCAGCCCAGCACTGACTAGAGCACTATCCCCAGGTGCCACACAGTGAGACTAAACCTGAAACCACATGGTTGGGAATCAGACTTCTTAATCACACAGCCATTCCTTTGTCTTTACACACACATACTCTATAAGAATGAAGTCCCATATCACAAAGAAAACTATGAATGAAATACTAATGTGACAAAATGCAAATAAGAAAGAAAAGAGGAAAGAAAGAAATCAAGTAAGAAGAGAGGAAAGTGTTGGTATTTGATACTTACCTGGATTAGACTTCCTCCCATGTTAGTCCGGAGAGCATTATCCATCGTAAGCTTTGGATTGTAAAACTCATCATTTGATAAATTGAAAGGATCTTTCCTTTGTGTAGTGGTTGGAATCTAAAATTAAACATGAATATCGTCATTATCATTACCATTAATGAATGGGACTTGTAGAAGAGGGGGAACCAAGGATAGATACAGGCTGAAATGGTGAGGGCTGATCTCAAGATGTTGAACCTCACAGAGAAGACAAAAGACTGAGACAATTGGTGATTCGCTGTGCTCAAGACCTTCTCTGCCAGTGAAAATGAGGTCCTAAAAGCATTGTGTTTATTCCTGTCTATGCTAGGCCCTAAACCCAATTTGCCCATGTTAAGCACCACTACCATATCACATCTTCCTATGGCTCATCCTCTATCATTCTTCTAACTACAGTATTTACTCAGTTGCTGCAATTATCTAAGAGCAGAAACAGCACATACTTCTTCCCACCTTGGCACTACTAGGTACCTTATTCTATCATCCCTGTTCATATTATTTTCCAGTCACTTCGTTTCTGTGTCTTCAGTAATCTCTTGCTCCCCTCTGAACTACATCTTAGATCTGCCATTTCCCATCTGCTATCATTCTCAATAGCCTCTCTTTTTAACTATCAATGCCCAACCCTAACCTTTGTCATTCCAGTCAATACAGCCAACCTCATGTACCTCTGACCCTATCTCTGCAACATGTCATCACCCTCATGCCCACCTCCATAGTCACTCCCAGCACATCATCTCCCTACTTTCTGATCTATCTAGATATATGATACTACTGCCCTCCACTCCTCCTGTGCTGTTGCTTGTCACCTCCCATTCCATACTGATATTTACCATTGACCACACCTTCACTCTGTTACATCACTCCCTATATTCATTCACTTCTAACCCAATTTCTATCCATCTGTTCACTCCTTCCCACACTCTTATGAAATTATCCACCCATTCTTTCCCTCCTGATCCACAATCTATATTTCACCTTATACACATCTTCTTATACTTCATGAGTCACTCTGGTATCCTGTCACCTCCATTTTTATCTCCTTCCAGTTACTTTTGGTCACAATTGCATACTGAGGGGTAGCCATGAATTTTATAGCTTGTCCCTCTACTATGCTTTAGCCTTCAAAACCTGGCACAAAGCCATCTCTTGTTCTCTTGAATACAATCCCACACAGTTGAGAGGGCTTTTCCTTTTCCTTCTTTACTTTGTCTTGCAAGTTACTTAGTGTCCTCACTAGTGCTGGTGCCACACATAAAAAAAGCATCCAGTACACATTGTAAAGTGGTTGGCATTAGGAAGGGCATAGAAACCATACCAAAGCTGATATCTGGATCAGACACAGCTCTATGGATGACTGGACCCTGTCAAACCATTCAACCCATACCAGCATGGAAAATGGATGTTAAATGATGATGATGATAATGATGATGATGATGATAATGATGATGATGATTCCTGTTTAGGACAGACCTGGCTATCAGCTGACTCCATCATGAAGATTGCTCTGCTGCCTTGCTTTGGTCAGAAAGGGAAGGCAGTTTACCTTTCTCTCGTGGCTATGGCAAAAGTGGTTGTGAGGTGGACAAGATTGAAAGGACTGGAGACAGACTCTTTCCTCTTCAACCAAGCTCTGATCAACTTTTTAAAATTCCATTTGAAAAGGAAGGTATGAGTTGAGAGGGATGTGCTGCTTCCTACCAGTAAATTGTTGTAAGAGGGATGAATGTGACAAGGATGGCCCAAGCGAATGAACCTACACGTAGGCTGAAGAGTACAGAGAAGAGAAAAGCACTTGTCATGGAACTCCTTGTCAGTAGGGCGGCTTGGGATCTCTGAGGTACTTTGGTTGCCCCTGAGTGCTGTTTCCTTCCGTCGGGGAATTTGTTTGTTAGAATTTTTTTAATTGTTATTGTTTTTTACTGTGTACATATTCCTATGTAAATCCCCTGTCCTTTGTCTTTGTACATCCTAAATATATTTGTAGCTCTTGTGATCTTTTTTTTCTTTTCTATGTTAAACCTGTTTACATGCAAAACACTCACAATACACACACACACACATATACACACACACATTCAATGTTTTGTCCTGTGCCATCAGTAGTTTTATTTATATTGCATGCTTTCACTACACTACCGAGCATAGCTTTGTCTGCCTTGGATATGTACTGTGGTGCGATCTGGTGTTGTTATTTTTACTACATTGAAAGTGCTCTGTGTTAGTTGTGTGATACCTAGCAGCACTATTCTCAATATGTTAGGGTTTGGTTATATATTTGTCAGCGTGTTTTATGATCATACTTATTAAAACAACTCTTATTAAAGGATTCTTTCTGTTTTCAGACCCCATGTTCAGGTTACTTCTATTTGTAGATCTTTATATCTCAATCATCATCATCATCACCATCACCATCACCATCATCATCATCATCATCATTATTATTATTATTATTATTATCATCATTAATATTACAGTGTAGCAATTATTAGTAATTTATTCTGAAGACAGACAGAGAGATAGATATAGACATTCATATACATATTAGGGTACACTAATACTAATTATAGCCACCAGATGTCACTGGTGATTACAGTCAGGTTAACAAAGCAATATTTTATGTAACATTCATTATATTTTCAAAAGGTAAGAATTGTACACAAATGTATTGCTTGATTAACAACAAAATGCTAGATTTGGGGAAAAAAAAAAGGTATCTATGAGGTCACTCAACCTACAAGAAACAGCAACCAAATCTTCCTTAAATCCCACCATACTGTCTAAAAGGAAGGACACATTAAACGATGCAGTCCTACAAACATATCTGAAGAAACAGGAGAGTCAAAGCTAGAATATCTTTAATCCTAGACTTATTCTATCAGAGCTGATCTAGGGCTATAGAACAACAACAGACATATTAACAATGACAATAACAATATTATTTTAATGATACAAATGTGATAGCATACCTCTTTTTCTTCCTCCTCTTCCTTAATAATTCCAGCCTTACCAAGCAAGATTTTGGATTTTTTAATTTCCTGTAAAATTAATTGAATATTCAACTTAGAAACAATAAATGATAATAATATCATTTGGTTTTAAATTCTTATACATATATATATATATATATATATATATTCTTTTATTCTTTAACTTGTTTCAGTCATTTCACTGTGGCCATGCTGGAGCACCACCTTTAGTCGAGCAAATCGACCCAAGGACTTATTCTTTGTAAGCATAGTACTTATTCTATTGGACTATGTTGCCGAACTGCTAAGTTATGGAGACATAAACACATCAGCATCGGTTGTCAAGCGATGTTGGGGGGACAAACACATACACACAAACATATACACACACATACATATGTATATATACATATATACGATGGGCTTCTTTCAGTTTCCATCTACCAAATCCACTCACAAGGCTTTGGTCGACCTGAAGTTATAATAGAAGGCACTTGCCCAAGGTGCCACGGAACCATGTGGTTGGTAAGCAAGCTACTTACCACACAGCCATACCTTACATACATTTATAATAAGTGGTTAATCATAAAAAAGATATCACAAAATATTTGGACATAGAACTATGAAATATTGCCAAAGTAGGTCATAGTAGTATTATAATGGAATATTCTACCATCCCAATTGTTATATGGACTGTTAGATATGTAATTCGTCTGACGTTCCGTGTGTCATGTGGTTCGTCTGAGTTCATTGTTTCATTGTTGTTGTCTTGTGGGACTGTCGTAGTAAAATGTCATTGATATATATATAGCGGACATGACTTTTGTTTATTCATAACGAACATTGGGTGAGTGCGTTCTTTGTATGTAATTGAACAATAAATGTAATAATTAAATTGTATAACTCGTTATGTTATCTCTGCGAGTCAGTCCGAGGGAAACATAACACCAAT
>NC_068993.1:32697007-32701710 GCF_001194135.2 Octopus bimaculoides
TTGATACTTCTTGTGTAGCATCAATTTCAGTGGGGAGGTGTTATATGGACTGTTAGATATGCAATTCGTCTGACGTTCCGTGTGTCATGTGGTTCGTCTGAGTTCATTGTTTCATTGTTGTTGTCTTGTGGGACTGTCGTAGTAAAATGTCATTGATATATATATAGCGGACATGACTTTTGTTTATTCATAACGAACATTGGGTGAGTGCGTTCTTTGTATGTAATTGAATAATAAATGTAATAATTAAATTGTATAACTCGTTATGTTATCTCTGCGAGTCAGTCCGAGGGAAACATAACACCAATCATCTCCTTTATTCTGATATTTATCATTTATTATTAAAACAAGAATAAATAACTTACTTTCTCTTTCTTGGCAGGCTCTGTTTGCTCATTTGGATCAATATCTTCAGGAACTTCAAGAATTATATTGTCATCATTTGGATCAAGTGTCAGCATTGCTGGTCCAGGTATTTTCTCCATATTCTGTTAGGAAACAGAATGATATGACATTGTTTTATATTTAAGATGTATGTGTGGATCTGTATCTCATAGCTTATTATCATAATATATTTACATTATGTTATTATATTTCTTAGCTGGTGCTAGTAGAAGACACTTGCTCAAGATAATGTGTAGTGGGACAGAACCCAAAACCAAATGCTTGCAAAGCAAACATCTTAATCACACTGCTATGCCTATGCCATTATTACAGTACTTATAATTAATTTACATGTATGTGTATATTTACTGTATTTGTTTGTTAAATAAAATAGTCAAAGAGGTTCAGTGCCCATGAATTTTTCAAGTCTTCTATACGCTATGATTCAATGTTCATGTATAGTTATGTAACTCTTATGTACTGTTTAAGGCACTTTAACCAAACTAAATCAATAAATGGAAGTATATTTTTTGGAATTGATGAAAAATGTTACATAAGATTAATATAAATGATTTTAAATAACCTTTATTCAAGAAATTCAAACCATTACATTCTATCCTAATTCACTGCATCCACAATAAAAACTGTATCACTTCTTAAACTATGTTTCAGAAGTGAGGATGTGAATCATTTCTTCCAAAATATAATTTAATTCTGTGCCTAGTTCTCAGTGACAACACCCAATAACAATAAACATAATCAAATAGACCACAACTATCAATTTAAGTATATACAGAAGTTGTTTGTTTGTTTGTTTGTTTCAAAGGAAGACAAATACTTTACCTCAGGGTCCCAGATAATATCCTCTTCCCAGTTTTCATAAACCAGAGCCTCATTTTCAACCGGGAAGATAGAACGCCAATTCGATTCTTTGGAATCACTAATTTCTATGTAATCAGGAAAATTAAAGAAAAGCAATATATATATATATATATATATATATATATATACACACACACACACACACACACACATATATATATTACAAAATCAAAGTAATGAAAAACCATCTTAAATTAATAGAATAAATTTAAAAGAGAGAGATAGGTAGAATGGGCCACTTTCCAAAAAAAGATCAACTCAACTGCATGCTGTGTATATACATACACACATATATACATATATTCATGCATGCACATACATAGAAACATACACACATACAGAAAAGAAAAGAAAACACAAAAATTGAAAAACAGAAACAAAACACTCACCAGTTTGGAACTGAGGTCCAACTTTAGATCCCAAACTTTGCACAGAAGCATTCTTCCCTGGAATTATGAAGGATTTATTTCCAAATCGGTCTGAAACAAGTGAAGAAGATAGAAACAAGTTGAATTAAAATCATTTGACAGAAAGGAAGAAACAGTCAATGTATTGAAGGTGTTTCAAGTCACATGTTGTTATTCTAAGTACTCAATCTTAGTTTACCCAATAAAGATTCCCCACCGAGAAGTAGAATAAGTCATAGACATAGCAGTTAAAAGTAAAGAGCAGGAGAAATACAAATAAACTAAAGCACATACTCTGCTGCAAAAATTGGCCAGCACTTCGGAAACTTGCACTTGGAATCCATCCTGCAGATGGTGCACGCAGTTTATGTGACTGTAGAACCTTTGCACGTGCCTCTTCACCATTCCAGATCACCTCATCCTCCCAATGGACTTGTGTCACCATTTCAAAGATTTCATCAGGAAAAGCCATCAGGTTCCTTCCTTCTTTACTCAAGTCAAATTTACTACGATCCTAAAACGACCAAAGAGAGAAATAAGCAAAAGAAAAGCCAGTTATTTGATGCACAAACACACACACACATGCAAGCATGAATATGTGTGTGTGTATACATATATAATAAGTAAAAGGGATTAATAAATCCGGGCAGATACCTAAAAAGTACTCAGTGTTAAACAAATTTGGTTAACTATGAGTGGGTGCTGAAAAGTTCCTGGCTTTGAGTAGAAGAAAATACAGGAGAATCAGTTAATTATGATTTTATTCAACATATTCCCCTCTCAGATTCACACACTTCTTGCAGTGGTCCTTCAGTTTTTCTAAGCCCTGTAAAAGAACCTGGAAGGTTTGGCCTCTATCCAGGCCTTTCACGATATCCTTAAAGCCAGGAACTTATCACATATCAAAACTCCTTAAATATCAAAACACCAGATACCGATAAATTCATGTAGAATTAATATCCAAGGTAATTGTCATGTCTGACAAGTGAATCTAAGTAGTGCTTAGAAAAATTTCAAGAAATTCAGAGTATAAGACAAGAGCTAGAATGGAGAAAAACACATCTTTAATTGATGATTATTCTATACATTACTGACAACCATTTCTATTGTGCCAGTACATACAGAAAAAAGGTAGAAATTACCAGTCAAATTGATATATCACACATCCACACTTGTACATATATATAGGCGTAGCTGTGTGGTAAGAAGCTTGCTTCCCAACCACATGGTTCCGGGTTCAGTCCCACTGCATGGCACCTAGGGCAAGTGTCTTCTGCTATAGCCTCAGGCCAACCAAAGCCTTGTGAGTGGATCTGGTAGAAAGAAACTGAAAGAAGCCTGTTGTGTATGTATATGTGTATATATGTGTGTGTGTGTGTGTATATATATATATATATATATATATATATATAATCATCATTTAACTTCTGCTTTCCATGCTGGCATGGGTTGGACGATTTGACTGAGGAGTGGTGAACCAGATGGCTGCACCAGGCTCCAATCTGATCTGGCAGAAATTCTACAGCTAGATGCCATTCCTAACGCCAACCACTCCAAGAGTGTAGTGGGTGCTTTTACGTGCCACCTGCACAGGATCCAGTCCAGCGGCACTGGCAACGACCTCGCTCAAATATTTTGTATATATGTGTGTTTGTGTGTGTATATGTTTGTCCCCTCCACCATCGCTTGACAATGATGTTGGTGAGTTTACATCCCTGTTATTTAGCAGTCCGGCAAAAGAGACTGACAGAATAAATACTAGGCTTACAAAGTATAATTCCTGGGGTCGATTTGTTCAATTAAAGGCGATGCTCCAGCATGGCTGCATTCAAATGACTGAAACAAGTAAAAGAATAAAATATACACACACACACTCATACAATACAGAAGTCACATAATGGAAGTTCTTACTCCTAACTTGAAGCCATAAGAAAAGTTTTCTCCAGTTTCATCGACTGCCATCAAGTCATACCAATACTGGGCTGGGCCATACCTCCAGGGTGGGACCTCAAATCTGTGCTCAATATCAGTGTTCTTGTCTTGTTTGCTGGACGACGATCGACTCTCTATTGGACGTACTACAATCTCCTGTGATGGAAAAAGAAGAACAAAACAGATATTTTAGACATGCAATACATTATCTTAGACACACTCACTCACATGATATAGACACATGGACAACAGAATATGAAACCAAACAACAGAATATTAAACACAGTGATTTGCTCTTATAGTTACTTCATCATCATCATCATCAATTAATGTCCATTTTCCATGCTGGCATGGGTTGGACGGTTCAACTGAAAACTGGTAAACTGGAGAGCTGCACCAGGTTCCAGTCTGATTCGACTTGGTTTCTATGGCTGGATGCCCTTCCTAACACCAACCATTCCAAGAGTGCAGTGGGTACTTCTTACATGTCACCAGCACAGATGCTGGTGACTTAGTACCAGCATTGGCCACAACTACGATCTCACTTGGCTTGACAGGTCTTCTCAAGCACAGTATATCACCAAAGGTCTCAGTCACTTGTCCCTATCTCTAAAAACAGAGCATCAGTAGTTCTTCATCCTGGTACAAAGTTAACATCTCATCTAAACTAATTTCCTTCTTAATTAGTCTCTACTATAATCTATCTATAAAATTCAAAACTTGGTTAAGTTGACAATGATACTGAGACACAAGTCACTGAGGATGATAACCTCTCTATGCTACCTAACTGTCTATAATATCATAATATCATTTCCATGAATTTTTCTTCTTGGTATCGGTGAGGGCATGTGAACCCCTATCATTCAGTACACACTTTTCGCCAACAATACATACACACACACACACTCTTTTGTCATACAAAATGCCTCACACTTTTAACCCTCATGACACAGAACAGACATATGTGTACGCACGCACACACACACACATGGTGATGAGGTAAATGTAATGATGAGGGTAGTGGTGCAGTTTAGTGACAGTGGTAGTGAGGAGCAGAAGCAGGAGGTGCAGAAGGAAGAGGAGATGAGGGGTGTAGGG
>NC_068993.1:32703414-32736284 GCF_001194135.2 Octopus bimaculoides
AAAAGAGCCACAAGCTGACTTACATCATCGTCTGTTAAACATTCCTCAGCTGTAGGAGTTCTACCATAATCAAAATCTATCTGCACTTCATCACTTTCTTCATCAGAAGACATTTTCAGTTTCTTAACAACGCTTTCTTTCTCTTCTTCCGGACTTTTCTTTTTCCGTTTCTTGCGCCAAACATGTGTGGTATGTACTGGACGAAAGAGTCGAGAAAATCGCAGGACCTACAAGAATATAGACACATATATACATAGATACATATATGTGTGAGAAACAGCAAACAAACAGTAAAAAACTCATAGACACACAAACACACACATCTGTTTCAGATTTAAATTGGTAAATAATTGAAATATATTTCTTTAAATAAAAATAAAGAAATAATATATAACATACCTTTCCTGGTCTAAACTTGGGAAACAACTGCGTCACATCAACGCTTTCCAGTTCTTTTGGCAACATGGAAGCTAGCGGAGTATTCAATTTCTTTTTGGGTTCATTCTCTTCACTGCTGGCACTGGTTGTCTGAGATGGAGGTTCTGTTTTTGGAAGAGTAACTGGACTAGTAATTTGTGATGTGGTATCGTTAATGCTGTCTGTTTGAGATCTATTGGCAACATTATCAGCAGACAAGTCAGGTTCATCAAATTTAGGCCTCTCTAGTGGAGGCTGAGAATCTTCAAGATCCCCTCCAGGACCAGCATTGGTTGGTATCCAAGATGGAGGTGGCATCAGTCTTCTGTCTTTTGGGACTTCATTGGAATCTTAAAAAGAAAATGATTAACTGATTAATTAACATATAACTGTGATGATCAGAAGAGATGGCAAATCATGACAGCCTAAATTTGTTACATTGTTACAGCAGTTAGTGTGTCTCCTTCTCTCTCTCCAGTATATATATATATATATATATATATATATATATATACTGGATACTAGCAGACATACCCGGCACTGCTCAGGATTTAAACGGCATAGTTTGTATATATGGTACAGTCAAGTTGAAACCTGTGATACAGGGAAGTGCAACATTGACAGCAAAACATTAGCAGAGTAAATAAAGTGCTAATTCTACGAAATGACATGTCATGCGAATTTGTGGTCATGGCCAAGTGAATTTGTGGTCATGGCCAATTGCCAGTGACAAATAAAAGGCACCTGTGCTAGTGACACATAAAAGACACTGTGCCAGTGACAAGTAAAAGGGCACCTGTACTGGTAACATGTAGAAGGCACCCTTGCTGGTGACACATAAAAGACACCCAGTACACTCTGTAAAGTGGTTGGCATCAGCAAGGGCATCCAGCTGTAGAAACCAGACCAAAGCAGACTGGCATAGCTCTCTGGCTTACCAGCTCCAGTCAAACCACCTAATCCATGTGAACATGGAAAATGGGCATTAAATGATGATGATGATAATCATCATCATCATCTACTTCTTGACATCAAAAGATCAGATCTCTGGATTCAGTTGTGCTGCCACACTTATCAAAATATGTTTCAATCCCATGAAACTGTCATTTAATGCAAGTGAAAGGAGTCAAAGGTCTTTCTTAATCAACCCACAGAATGGACAAATTAAAGTGAGATCACAGCTGTAGCCTACACCAGTGTCGCATAACCACCCCACCTCACCCCACTCAAAAAGTACCTTTGGATCAGGGTGACATGCTGTGCTCGAGGAGACCGATTGAGTCAAGTACATCAACATCAAAATCAAATCAAACTACAATCAAATGGAAATTGGAGTTGTGGCTGATGCTTGTCTGGCTCCCGTGCCAGTGGCATGTAAAAGGTACCATCCAAACATGGTTGATGTCATCCCCCTCACCCCGACTGGCTGCTGAGCTGGTGGCACGTAAAAAGCACCATTCTGAACATAGCTGATGCCAGCTCCACCCTGACAGGCTCCCGTGCTAGTGACACATAAAAGCATCGTCCAAACATGGTCGGTGTCAACCCCCTCTGGCTCCCATGCCAGTGGCACATAAAAGCACCATCAAAATGTGGTCGATGCCAGCCCCCTCTGGCCCCTGTGCCAGTGACAAGTAAAAAGCACCCACTACACTCTCAGAGTGGTTGGCATTAGGAAGGGCATCCAGCTGTAGAAACACTGCCAGATCAGACTGGAGCCTGGTGCAGCCTCCTGACTTCCCAGACCCCAATCAAACCGTCCAACCCATGCCAGCATGGAAAACAGACGTTAAATGATAATGATGATGGTGATGAAGTATAGTAATACTTACTATTCTGAAGCCCATGTAAATTCTCTATTGCCTCATTTGTCTTTGTTCCTTCTTCCTCTTCTTCTTCAACAACTTCACTGATGTCAGAAAAATCAACAGCATTTGCATCTTTCTTGTCATAATCTAAAGAAGACAAGAAATAACAATAACTTAGATTGGTACATGACAAACAGAAATAAATTTATAAGGGAAGGGTCAAAGTCAATTGAATCAATCCCTAGGATATATCTGGGATTTTAATTTTGTCAACAACAACAGAAGGACAAAAGACAAAAATCAATAGAATGCATTTGTCAATCATGAATTCTTTTGGATATATTTTCTAAGATATAAGTTACATGATGATGATGATGATGATGACGATGACGATGACGATGATGATGATGATGACGGTTTCTGATTTAGACACAAGGCTAGTAATTTTGAGTGGTGGGTGAGTAGATATAATTGACTCCAGTATTTTAACTGGCATTTTATCAACCTTGAAACCTTGAAAGGTTGCAAGATAAAGTTGACCTCAGCAGTCAGAACAAACATAGGACAATTTTTCTACTTTTTAATGATTCTGTCAATCAATACTTTATTTGCCATCAAGGACTCATACAGACAGAGATAGTGGCTAAAAACATGTGAGGGCAGACAAAGCAGGGTTATATAAAACAAGGGAAGGAGCTGAGACATTATGCAATAAATAATTAGACATGTTAAAAATTTGATGTAAATTAAATACACAGAATAAATAATTATATAAAAAGAGACAATAAATATGAAAAGATATCATTTGAGAACATGGAAAACATTTAGAGTAATCCAGTCATAGATAGGTAAGAACCCACCAACTGGGTTGGGTCAGAGCACCTCATTAATCTGCCTATCTACTACTCATTATATTGGAAACAGGTACCCCAAAATTATTCTGAAAGCATTTTCTGAATAAGTTGAACCTTGAAGGGCCTTTTATCTCCTGGGGTAGAGTCTTGTAAATATTTACAAACTGTTATTACATGGTCTGATCAATGAGTATCCAGACTGTTGCTATAGTAATGAACCTAAAGCACACAGAGTGAAGCTGCTTGGTACAGATTGACCTTGAACTCTGCCATGCATGCGTACTAAATTTGAACGTTCTAGCTCACTTCCACTGTTTACAGCAGTACTTGGAAGAAAGGTGTGTAGTGTGTGATCATCGCATGCACCATGACAGAGAATGTTGAGCAGAGAATATGCATCAAATTTTGCCAAAAGCTTGGCGATACCTGCTCAGAGGCCTACGGAAAGTTTTCAAAAAGATTTCATCATTCTTGACACAATCAAGATCTTGGGCAACTGAAACCCGAGTGTCTTTCTGGTCAGCTGAAAGCAATTTTGGCACAAATTTGGCAGACACGCATCTCATACCCAAACCTTCAGTGATAATGGACTGAACCATAACTAATCTGCACACCCTCTGATAACTCACAGATGGTGATTCGATGATTTCTCCTTACAGCTGCATGCACATCTGTGATATTTTTCTCAGTTCTGCTGGCTGTGAGTTTCCCAGAACGTTCGTTAATATCAACATTTTTTTCAGCCATCTTGGAAACGTCTGAACCGCTCGTACACTTGTGTGTGGCTCATAAACTGCTCTCCATACACTTTCTGCAACTTTGTGTAGATCTCTGAATAAGTATTGCCATGACAGCTTTCTCTATCATGGTCACTGCGATAATCACACGCTACACACCTTCCTTCCAAGCACTGATGTAAACAGCAGAAGTGGGGTAGAATGTTAAAACTTAGTTCTTCATGCACAGCAGAGTTAAAGGTCAATGTGTACCAAGTGGCTTCATTCTGCATGCTTTAGCTTCGTTACTATGGCAACAGTCCAGATACTTATTGATCAGACTAAAGACTTGTGGTCTTTAGTACTTTCTATATTTTGTACATATAGGCCAGAAGAGCCTATACATACAAATAAAATCTTATATAAGAGGTTACAAAAATGTTTAAGGAAGGGTAAAACAAAGTTACATCAAAAAGAAAGGTGGGCTAAGGATATTATACAATAAACATTTTTTAAAAATCCAATATAAATTAAAAACACAGAATAATTATTCGATTACATAAAACACAATAGTTTATATGAAACATCATTTGGATAACCATCCCCTCTGCACACACATATTAAAGGGTGAGAATCCTCCACCTGGGTCAGATTAGAGCTACCCACAGCTGTGATCTTTTCCTTCACCCAATTTTTTCGTCTGGCCTCAACATCAATATAATGGCTTGGTCCAAAATGCCTAAGGGCGATTTTAAAGTCTGAATGGCTAAGAAAAGACCTATGTCCAGGTAATGGTTTATGTAAACTCCTTTATATTATGGTTCCCCAGTTGCCAATAATGTCTAGTGTTTTCCATCTGAATGAAGCTCATCTACTCAGAAATCTGTATTGGATTTATCCTAAGATAATCATATAGCTGCATTATGTAGTCCATCAGCTTTTCAATTGTTGTGCAACCAACTGTGAATTTCAATGTGACATGGAGGGGAGGGGGATTCTTCTTACACAATTTATTTGCTTGGAGAGTGTTTTTTGAAGCGGGGAGGATTTTTTCCATCTCTTGCCTTTCTCACTGACACTACCATTCTGCTACCGCTACTCACTTTCAGTTTCTTCTTTGTTGCTAATGGTTATGGCTGGTAAGTGGAGTACTTTGGTATTCTGGTCAACTCTTGGAACTAGGGATGAAACAATCTCTTTGATGTTTCTAGAGCTGCATTTGGCGGTGTCCTAGAAACAGCTGCATTAATGATCTGCCATCATATGAGTTTTTTCTTCTTTTCCTGGTTTTAGTTTCTCCAGCAATTTGGGGCAGAAAGCACTTAAATGACCTTCACTGAATGACCAGTTGTAAAATCTTTCTCTCAGTACACATTACAGGTCACACCTTCAGAACTGCTTTGTGATCCATACAGACCTCACCCAACTACATACTCCCAAAAATAATGTCAATGCTGACCGTCTGCCTATATTGAGACAGTAACAGATTACTAATGACGATAGCCATAGGTACATGCTAGAAAATAGCAATACTTGGATCTGTAAATATTGCTGAGCCTTTCTCATACAGAATTAGACACTTTTATGAACATTTCCCAAGATGTACCAAATTTTTGTTTTAAAACAGCAAATAGTTGAAGTATTTCTCCAAGTAAGAGTAGTAACAAAAATGAAATGGTTGGAATTAAAATATCCGCAACTTACTTTCAAATGATCCATCATCTCTTTCAACAGTTTGTTCAGCTGTTGGATCATCGGTAATCTCTTTAACCATTGATTCAAACCGACTGAGTGAGCTTAAAGAATTGAGGTGCTTCTTGGATTCCTAAAACAGATAATAATGATAATAATAATAATAATAATAATAATAATAAAAACGATTCTGACCTTAAATGCAGATTCTGTGACACATTCGACAAAACAATAGACCATCTTGTCTCAGGTTTGGTGCTGACACCAAACAAATACAAGGATTGTCACGAAAATGTAGGACAATATTTACATTGGAAAATATGTAAACACTACAAAATCGGCACTCCTGCTTGCTGGTATGAACATCATCTTGAGACAGTCGTTGAAGGTAAAAATGTCACTATCCTCTGGGAGTTTCCAGTCAACACTGACAGAATGACCCAGGCTAATCGATCGGGCATAATTATTAAAGACAGGAAAGAAAATACTTGTAGATTAATAGATGTAAGTGTTCCCACTGATAAAAATATATTGAAAGGAATTTGACAAATTAAGTAAATATAAGGACCTGGAAATTGAAATACAAAAGATGTGGCATCTTAAAGTGAGAACTGTTCCTGTTATTGTGGGTGCCCAAGGTATGATAAAAAAAGGGATATCAGAAACATCTAGATAAGATCCCAGGAGAACCATGTCCCAGAGAAATCCAAAAGATTGTGCTGACAAGTACTGCCCATATCCATAGAAAAACCCTATCCATTTAAATGACTGTGTTGTATTACATGAACATATTTTGCTACTGTTCCTGCCACTTCCCCACCCCAAGCTTTCAGTCATACTGTTACATCTCTTATCCTTCACTTGCTCTAGGACGCTGGGTGTGACTTGGCAAGTGATTGTAACAAACATGCAGATTAAAAGTAATAATAATAATAATAATAATAATAATAATAACAATGATTTCAGATTTTGGCACAAGGCCAGCAATTTCAGAAGAAGTAAGCTGATTACATTGATCTTAGAGTGCAATTGGTACTTATTCCACTGACCCCAAAAGGATGAAAGTCAAAGTCAACCTCAGCAACATTTGAACTCAGAGCGTAAAGATGGACAAAATGCCACTAAGTTGAGTGAGCATGCTAATGTTTCTGCCAGCTTGCATAAGGCCAAGGCCAGCAATTTGGAGCAGACAGGGTGCAAGTAAATGAAATCAACCATCGTACTTGACTGATACTTTATTTTATTGACCCTGAAAAGCTGAAAGACAAAGCTAACAACCTTGCTGGAATAATAATAACAATAATAATTATTATTTCTTTATTTATAAAGGCAGTGAGCTGGGAGAATTGTTAGCACTCTGGATAAAATGCTTAGTGACATTTCATCCAGTCTAACATTCTGAGTTCAAATTCTGCCAAGGTCAATTTTGCTTTCTATCCTTTTGGGGTCAATGAAATATGTACCAGTTACACTCCAGGATCAATGTAATTGACTTGCTCCCTCCCCCAAAATTTCAGGTCTTCTGCCTATAGTAAAAAGGATTATTTCTTTATTTGCCAAAAGAGCAATAGATGATGAGACATTAGAAGAAAAAACTGCAATAATAGTGACAAAGGGTTTACAATAAAACTCAAAATAAAGGTGAAACAAAAGTTTTACCTTGACATTAAACGTTCTAACGAAGGAAGGTTAACTAACTAGAAACAACCAAGGAACCACTGCAAATTCAAGCACACTTTGATTACCAAAGTTAGAACATCCAGCTGCAGAAACCAAGCCAAAACAGACCATGGAACCTGGTGCAGCCCCTGGCCTTGCCGGTTCCTGTCAAGCCATCCAACCCATGCCAGCATGGAAAGCAGATGTTAAATGTTGATGTTGATGATGATGATGACAGACTTGCCACTCTCACTTACTATTCAGCAAATTGACAATCTGCTCTATAAAGTGATTAACCCTTTAGTGTTTAAAATCACCATATCTGACTAAAATACTCCGGCTGTTTTATGTTCAAAATGACAAGATACAGCCTCTCACACCTACTCTACAATGTCATTCTAAAAATAAACAATCACATCATGAAAATCTCAAAGCTACAAAATAATGCACACTTAATTCAAAACGATACAAATAAACTTGCATTACATTTGACAGAATAATCTGAATGCGCAAGGGTTTAAAGAGATTGGAGATGTGGGTCAAGAGAACTCTTCAATCATGTTAAGGTCATGGTAATTTTCTCTAGTGCTAGTGTCACAATAAAATGCATCCAGTGCACTCTGTTAAATGTGGATTTGTGAAATCACTTTAGTTGCAGAAAATAGCCTCTTTAGTGCTGATGCGCAATATAATGCACCCATTAGATTCAGTAAAGAGGTTGGTATTTGGAAGGGCTTCTAGCTGTGGACACAAGCAATGAATGACTGTGACACTAGGAAGACAAGGCTAATGATAGACAATTTTCATAAAACATTTGAAATCAAACATGAAAATAATGATGTACATATGTAACTCAGTTTTACAACAGATACACCATGCCCTTACATACCTAAGAGGTTGACAGGTTGGTGAGAGGAAGAGTAACTGACTGAAAAACTCTTCTTTAGAAACCAATCTGGCCCATGCCAGATGTAAAATGATGATGAGGAGGAGGAGGACGACGACGACGACGAGGACAACGACGATGAGGAGGACGAGGACGAGGACGAGGACGAGGAGGAGAGGGTTCAAGTTACTAGAAGACAATGAAGTATTTTAGTTGTTATTTTGTTGCTAAAGATGTTGGGATTGAGAAGAGACAATATGAGGGATCAACAATTTAATGATTATATTAACCCTTTAGCATTCAGATTCTTCTGTTAAAAGTAATACTTGTTTATTCACATTATTTTGAAATGATCATGCAGTGATTTCAATGATGTAATTGCTTATTTTTAGAATAACATTGTAGTGTAGACTTGAAAAGCTGGATCTGACCAGTTTGAGGAAGAATATTTGAGCCATATATGGTTGGTTTAAATCACTCTTTTATTACTTTTAATTTTTGGACTGTGGCTATGCTGGAGCATCACTTTCGTGCTGAGGCATCACATTTTCTTTTTTTTTAGTCAGTTATATTAAACATTTGTATCACAGTTTTTAGAATAGACACACTGTATCTCCACATGTTGTAAGACAAAAGTAAGGGTTAATATCAGGAAGAGTATATGGATCAGCCTCAGAATGTAACCCCAACCCTTGCCAGATGTAAAACTGATGAAACAATAATGATAATATCAACCTTCTTACTTAGTCTAGTACAACTTAATTTATCTAGCTCTATTTACTGAGTGGCTAAGTCCACCTTCATGCAAATGAATATAACTCAATAACTAAATACAAGCTAATTTTTCTACACACACACATACACAAAAACACACACGCATGCGCACACAGGCATGCACGGACACACACACACACACACATCTGACAAGTTTCTGCAATTTTCATCAACAAAATATCACTTATAAGGCAATAGTCAAGCTGAAGCTAACATTGAAGATCAAATCTAGAAACACTTGGTTGGCAAAGTATCCTCCTTAACCACACAATCATGTGTGGCACCCAGAAATATGAAATTAGATAAATATTGTTATCATTGTTATGGTTACCTCATCCAAGAAGTCCTCTTCAAGTTCTCCTTTCTCATCAATGTTTCCAAATAGGAAACCAGTGAGGCAGGATATTGTTGATGATGTGACATCAGTCTGATCATCATGTTCTTCTTCACTGTCCATTGTCCACTGGTAAATGCATCAGTTCAGATTGCTGCAGGAATAATAATAATAATAATAATAATAATAATAATAACAATAATAACAATAATAATAATAATAATAACAATAATAACAATAATAATAATAATAATAATAATAATAATAATAATAATCATAACAATAATAACAATAATAATAATAACAATAAAATTAATAATAATAATAATAATAATAATAATAATAATAATCATAATAACAATAACAACAACAAGCAGCAGCAGCAACAACAACAACAAAAGCTGTAAAACAACTGAAATCCGAATTAAAACTGGAACAGCAACAGATCATGATAAAACAATGGCAAGAAAAGCCCCTACATGGCAAATACTGGGTTAAACTAAACGCAAAAGAAATAGACAAAGCCAAATCCCAACAATGGCTGAGAAGCTCAGGACTCAAAGCAGAGATTGAAGGATTTTTAATTGCTGCACAAGACCAAAGCCTCCCCACCAGAAATTACCAAAGACATATAATGAAAAGAAACATAACAAGTAACTGCAGAATATGTGGCGATGGACAAGAAACAATAAATCATATTATCTCTGGCTGCCCAGTCCTGGCTAAGAAGGAATATATTCACAGACACGACAGAGCTGGGACCTATATACACTGGAAGCTATGCCAACACTATGGAATAACAACAGAAAAAAGATGGTATAGGCACACACCAGAAAAGGTCACAGAAAATGAGAAAGCAACAATACTATGGGATATGCCAATACACACAGATAGAGAAATTAAGGCTAATAGGCCAGATATCATCAAAGAAAAAAATGCTTTCTAATTGATGTATCAATATCAACAGATGACAACATTTCTCTAAAAAATACAAAGACCTGGAAATAGAGGTAACTCAAATGTAGAGTCTAAAAACAGAAACAATTCCTATCATAGTGGACACATTAGGTATGATAAAAAAAAATATTCAGACAAATACATAACTAAAACACCAGGACTAACAAATATATATAACATACAGAAAATAGCACTACTAGGTACCACACACATCCTACATAAAACACTTTCAATACAGTAACTATAAGAGCGTCACAACAAACTACAGCACATACCCAAGGCGCACACACAGAGCTGCACTCGGTAGTAGAGTAAAAGCACATTATAAAAATAAGACTACTGAATAATAATAATAATAATAATAATAATAATAATAATAATAATAATAATAATAATAATAATAAATAATAATAATAATAATAATAATAATAATTTCTTTTTATTTACCACCAGGGCGAAGGATGAGGACAATACAAAGACATACATTAAGTATGGGGATGTACATATAATGAAATGAGAGAAAAATGATATGTATATATAAATGTACAGAAAGTATCCACAGTATACAATAAGATGGAGTAGGGAGGCATACATAGCATACAATAGTAAAAATAAGATAAAAAAATAAAGGGGAGATGATGACAATGATGTGGCCCTCCTGACACAGGAGAACCTCTAGGAATAATGGAGGAACCCCACCATCCATAATCTCCCTGAACACGAAGGACAATTACACTCTCAAATTCCTGTTCTCCAACTCACAGGTCTATATTTAGTGTGGTACCATCCACTCTTGCCATTTTTGCAACTTTCATCCACTTTCCAATAAATTCACTTGAGAACAGCACCTTCCTCACCACCCTCACTTTCCCTTTCAAGTGAAACTTGAAAAGTCAATAAGTTCCAAAGTGGAAAGTCTCTGTTCTCATGCCTTTCAGCCTTATCCACCAGACAACCCTGCTTGCCACTGCCACCAGGCAGGAAAACTGCCTTACCTGCCTGGTTAGAGGAAATCAGTGGAGCAATCCTCACTATAAACTCAACCAACAAATGGATCCATCCCCCACACAACAGCAGCTGTTTGACATAACTGCACAGGTCAGCAATGCCCGAACATTGAATGAGAGCATGCAAAACAGTTTCGTTGCTCTGTACACACCTCAGACAAGCCCATCTGACAGCACATCCATGCCTATAGAGTTTATCTCAAACAGGAAGTACCCTTCAGTAGCACTACCAGGTCAAGGACAGCTGGAAATTGTTCATAGTAGTTCATGACAGCAAAGTCCTTCGGAACAGACTAGCCAATTTGTTTTTATCAATGCCCAGAGTCTCCCCGAGTACATCTTTGCACGTCCCCACCAATAATCTTCTATATATTGCCAATGTAGAACTTCCACCAATCCTATTGCCCAACTGGTAGAGGGTTGTGAGCACATGACAACATTCTAGGTGCCAGACGCCCAATCTCAGTCTTTTCCTTACCCAGGGCTGCAGCTCCGTCGAAATGAGCTGCAGAAAGTCGTACCCCACAAATGGAGCACACTCACTGTCCAGAAATCATTGCAAGTGGCACAACCTCAGTGTGTGTTTTCACATCAGAAGCCACAGCATGCCTAAGCCACCAAGCAGAGGGTGCTGGCAGCAGACTGACCACCTGACCATTGGAACATGTCCCTTCCACAAGAAAATAAATAAGAGATGCTCCAGCCTGGTCAAGTATAACCAGGGTAGGGCACGATAGTCAGGTAATAACTGATAATGAAGGCAATGTGGTCATTTTCCACCTCTGTCTGACCTTTCAGGGACAGCTTCCTCTCTGCCCATTTCTGGGTAAGACTGGCCACCTTATTCATCACCTTATCCACTTGGAGGCAGGGATTGAACCAGACCCTGAGCAGTTAAACTGGCCCATCAGTCCAACATCCCAAGATGCCATCCAACAGCATCGACCTGCCAGGTGCTCAGCCACAAACCCACTGACTTGTCGGCATTGATATTGGCCCCTGCAACGGACTCATATTCCTTTAGAATAATGCCAACCATCTCCACAATGGTGGCATTCTATCAATTCTACCATGATGATCAGTGGTAGTGGTTTTGGTAATGGTAGTGTTGGTTGTGGTCGTGATTTCTCTCATTTGCCTGAAGCCATATTACATATTTACATAGATTTAATTCAGATTGTAGCATCAACCTAAAATATTGGTTTCAAATTTTGGTACAAGACCAGCAGGTTTGACGGAGGGGGTAAGTCAATTACATCAATCCCAGTGCTCAACTGGTACTATTTTATCGACCCCATCAGGACTAAAGGCAAAGTCGACCACGGCGGAATTTGAACTCAGAACATGAGGACAGATGAGAGCTGCTGACAGACAGTTATATCTACTCTCATACAACAATCTTCACTTCCACATCTCATCTCAGATAAAATTTCTTGCCAAGCAGGAACAATAACAAAAGAGGCATTCCGAACAAAAGACCCAGATAAACCCTGACCAAGCAGACCTAAGATCAATGCAGTTCTATGACCATCTCATCTTTCTATATATTAATGACTATACTGTTCAATATATCCTTCCTTTTTGTCAAGACTGCAGAATGCGATTTGATCGCGATTTCGTTGCTTTTCTCGCAGGTTCAGAACTGCATGGAGGCTCCCACTTCATTAGATCGATCCTGACATTTATTGATACATTGGTATTAAGAATTAAAAAAAAGATTTTAAATAAATATAAATACAGTAACCAACAAAATATGAATATTGCGTGAAATACCTAATGGATAAAATTTGATAAACATTGTCTGTTAGACAAGTAAGTCCCAATCAGTGTTCCCCGATGATGATGCCTCCACACACACACAGATAGATGCAACTGGATAAAACATAAAATAAAAAGATGCCCAAGAAAATGCATTTTCTTTTTTCAATATGTAATTTAAAGAGGGGCAAAAACAACATCAAGAATACAAAATATTATGACACATGTTGCTTAGCATCAAGTAAATCCTAAGCAGATCAATGATCAATGGTATTCCTGCCGTGACTTATACAGTCTGTTTTTTAGAGTGTATCTAGACCACACAATCCTACATGACCCCTTCTATAAGACAAGATATGATTTGAAAGAGATTTGATTATAATTTCTAGTAGCTTAAAGTTACCAAATACATCAGATTCTCGATCCCTTTTCCTCCCACACCACACTTCAGTTTTCAAAAAAAAGCGTCCTAAAGTTAGTGCGTGTGTGTGTACCTGACTCCAAGGATTGTGCCCATGTTGGAGCACCACCACTAAAACTGGAGCGTTCAACAGTTATACAATTCATTGTTCCCATATTTATCAGGCCCTCCCTTAAAACATTAAAACGCTATTCTCTCTAATGCCACCGTGTGCACTACATCAGTTTCACAACGTGGAGTATACACCGCCAGCATTGCCGAAACGATCTCAACATTAAGTTCACAACTCATCCGAGGCTGAGACCCAGTGCCATATACCTCCTACAAAATCCAGGCTCACCACATTGCAACACAGTTACCTTTCCTAAACAGGCTTTATCAAATTAAATATTATCCTAAAATAAATCAAAAAATCCCATCACCTTCGAACGATGCCTGGACAAATTTCTTCAAGGGATACCAGACAAGCCACCTACATCTCAGTCAACAACTACCAACTTGAATGAGCTATGATACCACAAAACTTGACTTTAAAATGACTTAATAGATTCCATCAGGTGATGCTATTAAGTTAAACGTGGCCTGGGCCAATTTGACCGAAACATATCAAAATGTATAAATGTATGTATATATATCGAGCAAGTGTTATTCACTTGCAACATATGCCCCACCAAAATACCGTCAGAGCCCCCAGGTAGGGCGCCCCGTCATAAGAAACATTGATAGAGATGTTACTTCATTGTCTAGTCACGACACATTTAAAATGAAGCTAAAACTCATATCAAAAGTTGGCGCGCTCATTTGTAAAATAAATTGTTGTTTTGAGATTTCGAAACAAGACACCGTTGACTTCAAAAATTCAACAGGTAAAAACTTTAAGAAGGTTGGATCCAAAACAAATTACTAATCACCACTGCAACCACGACCATCATCGTAATAAGAAAACAAGGTAACTGATTAGTCTCTATATCAATCTAGAGCAAACTACGGCCCGCAGGACTTTCTGAATGTTGCACCTAATGAAAAATTATTTTGAAATTTTCGTAGTGTTGCTGCCTGATGATGAACCACATTTCGTGCGAGCCGCTTCTCGAGAAAGGTTGCCCATGCCTGCTCTATGTAGCTAGACCTGCTAGAAATAGCACCCAAACTCTCGAACCATTATTAATGTCTTTAAAAAAGGAGGCGGGAGGTGTACTCCTGATTTACACAATGCATAAAAATAAGACGGGATCATAACAATTGTATTGTCTTTAATCATAGGTCTACTGGCTTAGGGTTGGCCTGGGGCCGAAGTACATGGACAATCAATTTGCCAAAAATAGCTACCAAGTCTTCCTACCAATCCACAACCTGACGTTTTAAAGCGAAGGACATGGGACATATTATATAATACTGGGCACATTGACATAAACAAAAGCAAAAAGCTATAATGGTCTACAGGATCGGGTCTGACTCGTGGCTAAACAAGTGTACAGTAGTTTCACTAAGTTTAGTTAATGATTTGGCAAAAGTTTAGATTAAAGAATTAAGAGAAGTACATTTAGATAAACAATCCAAGTATGTGTGAGTATATATATATATCGTCTCTGGTGGAAATGTATTTAATAGCACTGGTTTGTCATATATATATATGTGCATATATATATATATATATATATATTTGATGTTGGAAATGATTTTAAATAATAAAAAAAAAAGTTATGTTATGACAAAAAGAACGATGGGGAAACAACAATAAACAGAGAAACATCAGCTGGAAGAAACGTTTTCTCCTCAGAAATCAATCTAAACTCGTAAGTTGAGAGAGTATAAAACATAAATGGTAAGTAATTGATAAATTAGGGTTTGATGGAATTAAATAAAAGTAGTTAAGGCAAATACAGTTGGCGAGTGAAGTGGAATAAAGGGCAAAGCATGAAGAATTCTGTGTTTATAAATGGAACAACGATGAGTGATGTGAAACATCATCAATATTATTGTTTTAGTGAGCTCTGAGAGAGATTGAAGAAGAATAGTTAAGTTAGGGGTGAATCAGTTTCAGAGGATTATTATGGAGCGAAGAAATAAAATCTGTTGTTGTTTGTGTGTCTTGTATTTGTTTGTTAATTGTTATGGGCTTTACTTTTAAAATTGCGAGGAAAAAATTATTGAGAAAAAGAAGTTGAAAGCAGAGAAAACAGAGCCAGAATGAATGCTCACCGTCAAATGACTTAGCTTTTATAACACTAACCAGATCGGTGTGTGGAAGGATACCTTGCACCCAGCATGCATCAGTTAATCACGTGACCAAATCCGTCCAATCATATCATTCGTAATCGGTCGACGGAAGTTTAGTTTCTCTACTAAATAAAAATTTTTTTGTACTGGTTCTTCCTCAGCGTTATTATTTTTATTACAGCTTTCTTTAACGTATTTTGTTATTTAATTCTTTTCTTCATCATTAGCTGAGTATACCTAAGATCAAAGAATATCCAGTCGTAACCATCCACCCCATCTATAAACAGATATCCAGGGCTGGTGCTTCTAGCAGGTTGAGCGACCACATACGAGCTCCCTCATTGGTTGATATACATATATTATTCAGTCCCAGTTGGTCTATGGTCAACCCGGTCTTTCCGTAACCATTATAGAAGTATATCTAAGACTACATTGTCTTTTACTTTTCTTTAACATTAGGGTATGATTTTGGCTGCTATTTTTAGCAGGTAGTTCAAATGTACATGGGCAACCACTGTCAAATCCCATCGAACAGTCCTTCGATATAAGGCGTTCTAGCTGTAATCATCATCCCATCTTGTTTTTATTTTTATCATCGTAGGATCTTTCTCGTTTTCTTGCAACCACTTGAAGATTTGTTCAAATCACAATGGATGCAGGACCACATTATTTAATGTGGTCCATTTAAAAAATATAATGCTAGAATTGGAAGAATTTTAGCTGCTATTTCTAGCAAGTCTTGCGACTAGGTAGTTTCTTCGCCGTTGATTTTTGACTCGTAAAATGTTTATTGATGACCGATTTGTTCGTTTTTTCTGTTGAGCGGTGCGTTCTATGATGTATATTTCATTCTTGCATTGTTAACATAAATCACATTCTATTTCTATTCACTACACATAGATATTAAAGCCCTCCCTCACTTTCATACTCCCAATACAGATAATTTAAACTTCTGTCGTTATTATTTACATTTGTGATATTCATTACAATGTACAAAATTAAAAAGCAAAAACGGTTTAAAGTAAACACTTATTGCATTCAATTTATGTGATTGTTAAATTTGTTTTTCAAACACATGGTTCAGAGTTCGGTCCCACTTTGCGACACCTGTGACAAGTATCTTCTACTATATTGTTGAGTTAATCAATAAATTCCTTGAGGGTGGAATTTTGCAAACTAAACCTCACTGTGTGTAAATATGTGTACGCGTGTCATGTAGTGCGATTTGAAACGACAAAAATAAACCTATTTAGAACTCTGTATATCCAAAGGAAAACTGTGAAGAGTAATGTTATAGGTTGAATTTCATTTGATTAAAATCTACGATCGTGTAGGTCTCGAAGTATATAAAGTAAAGCAGGACAGTTTGCTTACATAATAGTTATATAAGCTCTCGTTTTCTTTTGCTTTATATATATATAATGTGTGTAGGGAGGGAGAACGGTTATGTGATGAGGTGACACTTATGCTTTTCTGCACGTTCAAGCTGTGAGGAGGAGTGTTGTTATAGTCTGAGTTTCATTTGATTAAAATTTACAATCGTGTAGACCGCAAAATATATACAGAAAGCAAAGCAGGACAGTTTTTTGACATAATTATATAAGCAAGCTATCGTTTTCTTTTGCTTCGTATATTTAAACACATACACACAATGTGTGGAGGGAGGGAGAGAGGGGTTATGTGATGAGGTGACACTTATGCTTTTCCGGACGTTCATCACTGATGAAAAAATAAAAGTTAAATGTTTTAATGTTAGCAATAAAGACTACTAGAGTTACGTCCCTTGCAGACTGGCGACCTTCAGTGGTTCAGTGTGAAAGTAAGCAGAATTGATTCCCTCCACTGAGATGCGATGGCCTTCATTCACCGCACTGTTTTTAACATAACACTCCTACATTGGGCTAGACAACGGCCCCAATGTTACCATAGATTTTATGCTTCCCTCACCAAAAACCAGAAAGAACATTTAGCAAGCGGTCCGGATTTAGCTGATTTCATCTTAGATAACGAGCCTCAAAAGAATGTCCACAGGAAAAAAGGTGAAAGGTAATCGCTATCCACTTTTATTTACCGATTAATTCCTGTTAAGAATATTGGTCCCACAGTCCTATGTATAGCTATAGGAACATGGATAAGTTGCTGTAAAACTACTCAGTTATTTGATAGAAATACTCAAGAGTTCAGAGATACCTTTGTTGTTTATATTTTGCTTATATAAAGAAGGTTTTGATGTGAAACGAGATCGTGTACGACATCGTAAATAATGAAATATGTCATCTTTATCTACGGTCAATCACCTACACAAATCACATTTTGCTTTATATAACTTGTGTACATATTACATAACTGCGATATGTTTTAAATGCCAAAACTAATAATGGCATTGTTCTGTTTTTATGTATTTATGGGTTGTGTAAAATCCGCAAAACATTCTTGAAGTTTAAATTAGACAGTATAAATACTGCCTTACGCATTTTATGAAATTCATAAAAGCACTGTCTCTGTTGTATCGTCGTCAACTAAACTCGAACAGATACGTTGAAAATAACGCATCTGATGCATAAACATCGATTCTCTTTTCTGCTTGAAAATTTGCCGATTTTACATACACACATGAAGCAAGTAAGAACAAATATGCAAGGCTTTTTTTCTTCAGGTTATATCTATTTTACACAACCCATAAAAACAGAATAGGCCCACACAACCCATTAGCTTTCTTCCCTTCCTCCCATTTCGGCAACTGTCATTTGGCACGGAAATACCCTAAGTCGTCGAGTTATATCGAAAGAATGCCATAATAATAATGTTCTAAGGTATCCCCTAAAAGATTTTCAACGGAAGTGACTGACCATTTGGTCCTATATTACTTCACGATGAGAAGTCCACTGTGGACTCTTATTTGAACCACAGGGTCAATACAGGATCTAATATTAAGTTTAATTAATGAATGAATTATAAAAGGAGTTATATAATCGCCTTCATTAGTTTGCAGCTGTTTCGGCTGTAAGGAACCGTGCACCCAGAGTTTAAGGCCAGCGCTCTAAGCTGAAGAACCTAATTACGTAACCCTTATTCCTTTCTGAATCGTTTATTAATTGATTCATTCATTAATTGATGGATAGACAGAGTGAGAGAGAGACTTGCACGTGTTGAATTAGCAAGTAGTAGTGTAATTGGGAACGCATCTTCTTGACAAGCAATAAATTCGAGGTTCGATTCCCTTCAGTGAGCCTGATTCTTATTCCTAGAATCATAGATTGACAGAATCGGTTAAATGATGGACGAAGTACCTTGCGGTATTTAGTTGTATAACTACTTAGTAAATTTTGGGAAGTACACCTGCGTGATTTTCACTAAGAAAAAAAAAAACTCTGATTTTTTGCATGGAATCAAATACCCTGACCTCCAAATACCCCACCCCACCCCGCTATCCCGGAATCATTAAAATTGTTTTTGTTTTTTCGTTACGGTGACCTCCTAATGCCACAAACTCCCTTTTTTTTTTTGTCCGGAAAACGGGGTGTGGTGGGGTGGAACCCTCGGAAATTTAAATTCCGTCGAGGTCAACTTTGCCTTTCATCCTTTTGGGGACGATTCCTCTCTCTCTCTCTCTCTCATCTGTGAGTCACTTGTAGAAGAGTATGTCTAGGAGTATATAATGTAATATCATTTCCTTATTTAAGGGAAATGATAAACCCTTTTTTGTTGAACCATTCAGTTATGCAAACATTAAAAAGTAACTGCCCAAATTATCAAGCAGTAGGCATAGAAACACAACATTCACGCATGCATGCATACATACATGCATGCATGCGTGATGGGTTTTTGCACAGTTTCCATTTACCAAATTCACTAGTAAGACTTCGGTCCAAGAAGAAATTTGACCAAGGTGCCATGCAGTAGTGCAATGGAACTGAACTTAAAAGCATGTTATTAGGAAGCAAACTTATTAACCACATAGCCATGCCTGATATATATATATATATATCACCATCATTGTTTAACGTCCGTTTTCCATGCTAGCATGGGTTGGACGGTCCGACCAGGATTTGGGAAGCCAGGAGGCTGCACCAGGCTCCACTCTAATCTGGCAGTGTTTCTACAGCTGGATGCCTTTCCTAACGCCAACCACTGTGAGTGTAGTGGGTGCTTTTTACGTGCCACCAGCACAGGGGTCAGAGGAGGCTGACAACGGCTACAATCAGTTGGTGCTTGACAGAAGCCACATTCGGATGGTACTTTTTACTTGCTACCGGCACAGTCATCATGACTACAATTTCCATTTGATTTTCATTTTGATGTTGATATACTTGGCTCAATAGGTCTCCTCAAGCACAGCATGTCACCCTACAATTCAAGGTACTTTTTGAATGGGCTGGGACTGGTTATGCGAAACTGGTGTAGGATACAGCCATGAACTCACTTTATTTGCTTGGTCTTCGCAGTCACAGCATATCTCCAGAGGTCTCGGCCTTTTGTCATTGCCTCTGTGAGACCCAACGGTCGAAGGTCTTGCTTGACCACCTCATCCCATATCTTCCTGGGTCTGCCTCTACCCCGGATTCCGTCAACTGTTTGGTAGTGGCACTTCTTCACACATCTCTCCTCATCCATCCATAGTATATGACCACACCAGCACAAACGTCTCTCTTGCATGCCACATCCTATGCTTCTTATGTCCAACATTTCTCTCAGGGCGCTTACACTCTGTCGTGTGTGCACACTGACATTACACATCCAGCAGATCACGGGAACCAGTTATGGGGTACTGGCATCAGCCACATTTGGATGGTGCTTTTTATGTGCCACCAATATGAGAACCAGTCAGGCAGACCTGGCATTGACCACATTTGGATGGTGCTTTTATGTGCCACTGGCATGGAAGCCAGTCAGGGGGCACTGGCCATAACTACAATATTGGTTTTACTCGATTCAACAGGTCTTCTCAAGTATATCATATCGCATGACACATCAGAGGTACTCTTAACTGGGCTGGACATGCATAGCTGCGATCTCATTTTAGTTGCCAGATCTTCTTAATCACAGCATATCTCCAAAGGTCTCAGTCTCCTGTCATTGTCTCTGTGAGGTCCACTGTTTGAAGGTCATGCTTCACCACCTCATCCCATGTCTTCCTGGGTCTACCTCTTCCACAGGTTCCTTCCACAGTTAGGGAGTGGCACTTCCTCACGTAGCTGTCCTCATCCATATGTAACACATGACCATACCAGCACAGTTGTCTCTCTTGCACACCACATTTGATGCTTCTTATGCCCAACTTTTCTCTCAGAGCACTTACACTCTGTCATGTATGCACACTGACATTACACATCCAGGTTCATACTAGCTTCATTTCTTTGAAGCCTATGCATGTCCTCAGCAGTTAATGGCCTGTGTTTCACTGCCATGTAGCATGGCAGTTCGCACACTTGCATCATACAGTCCACCTTTCATCCTGAGTGAGAGGCCCTTAGTTGCCAGCAGAGGTAGAAACTCCCTGAATTTTGCCCAGGCTATTCTTATTCTAACCGCTACACTCTCAGAGCAACTACCCCCACTATAGACTTGGTTGCCAAGGTAGTGGAAGCTATTAACTATTTCTAGTTTCTCCCCCTTGCATGTGATAGAATCTGTTTTCTGTACATCTTCAGTGTTTGTTGCCCCTGTGCAAATGCCACACACAAACTATTTTCCCGGTTAACCTTCTTTTGATATTGCTACACCTTTTATGTGTCCATAGCTTACACCAGGTATATCGTATGGAGTTTTTACCCATGCCTTTTCTACAGATTGAGCAGGGCCATCTACCTGAAGGGGATTGTGGTTTGACAGCCTTCCTACTTACTGAGACTTTGATTTTTGCTAGGTTAACCCTAAGGCCCTTCGATTCTAGACCTTGCTTCACCCACTAAACTTTATCTCTAGTTCTGGCAGTGACTTGGCTATTAGGGCAAGGTCATCAGCATAGAAGAGCTCCCAGGCACAGCTTGTCTTGAATTCTTCTGTTATTGCCTGGAGAACTATAATGAATAAGAGGGGGCTGAGGACTGATCCTTGACGAACCCCTACTTCTACTCGGAATTCTTCACTATACTCGTTGCCAGCCCTCACCTTACTGACAGCATCCATGTACAGCTCTTACCAACTACTCATCTATCCTCAGTTTCCACACTGACCACTAGATAAGAGTTCAGAGGACCTTGTCAAAGGCTTTCTTCAAGTCAACAAAAGTCAAATACAGAGCTTTATCTTTGGCTAGATATTTCTCCTGCAGTTGCCTTACCAGAAATATAGCATCAGTGTTGCTTCTGTCTGGCACAAAACCAAACTGCATCTCATCTAGGCTAACTCTCTCCCTAATTAGTTGGGCTATGACTCTCTGTAACTTTCATCACCTGATCCAATAATTTGATACCCCTATAGTTATTTCTGGTGCTGCTACACCAGTCATTGGGTATGATTCCTTCATGAACTACCTGATTTATGATGTGGGTGACAAGACTATAACCCACACTGCCCGATATTTTAAGCATCTCAGCAGTGATTCCTGATGGACCAGGTACTTTCCCTGTTTTCATATCCTTAATTGCTTTCTCTACCAGGGTACTGTTGGTTTGGGTAGCTGGTCCCTGAGTTGGATCAACTCTCCTCCTCCCATTCATTCTCCACGTTCAGCAGTCTTTCATAATGGCATCTCCAAGCCTCTTTCTTTGCAGGATCATTAAACGCAAGGGTACCATCATCCATGCAGACACATTTCTCTACTATGACATGACGGTTTTCTCTCACATACTGTCTTGCAATCCAAAATACTTCTGTTCTTTGGTCCTCACGTTGCTGAACATTGGCAAACTTCTTTTCTGCTACTCCCTTGGTTATATATACCTGTCTCTTAGCTTCCCTTTTGGCTGTCTGATACATTCTCCTGCTACCCCAACTCTTCCAGACCTTCCAAGCCTGTTTCTTTGCTCTAATGGCCCTGTCTATAGTATTGTTCCACCACCATGTTACCCTAGGTCTAGAAGGACTTTGCACCAGCCACAGATTTGGTCAGTGACACTTAGCAAGCTGTCTCACAGGAATTCCCTGCTGCCTTCTATGTCACAGGAAATATAGAAAAAAAGAAGTTGAAAATGCACTGGGAATCTTTTAGATGGTTTATTTTTAAAGGATTGACCAGTTCAAAGAATTTTTCTGATTTTCAAAAGTTAAGTGAGATAGAAAACATGGGGCTATACTGCAACTGTCTTGCTTTTATAGAGAGAACATGGCTCAAATTAGTATCTGTTTAGGATATAATCTGTATGACAAGGTAATCACATGATTAGGCTTAGGAATTTTTGTAAGTATGTGACAATGGTGTTTGTGCTGAAAATTAATGCTGGCACAGTTGATTGAATATGTTTAGTGTCAGTCCCAAACAATCTAAGCTCTCTAAATTTAATCCATCGAGTGGTTGAGTGGACAAGAGTTGTTTTTATGCAGTCCAGTAGCTGAATGGGAAAAACAAAACCAACATATACGACAGGTATGTAAAAAATTTCTGTTTTTGAAAAATAGTTAAAAGTTTAGTGACCCCCACCTAGAACCTTCCCTGCGTAATGAAAAATCTTCATGCCAAATTTGGTACAGATTGATTCAGTGGTTTGGCTGTGAAGAACAATAGGCCGTGTGGCTAGGGGAAAATTGTAGATTCAATTTCGAATCTAAAGTAGAAATAGTCACATCAGATTTAAACATGAAATATCGAGGGTACTGTAGCTGATTTTATTAGGTCCATTCCACGAACAATTATTTGAATAACTCATGTCGACATCTCTAACTTATGTCACGGGAATATTGAACTTCAAAATTTATAAAGTTTATTGTATAAATTGAAAGATATCCTGCAGTGTGTCCATATGAAGACCCTTTCATTATTTAGAAACCTTACTGTTCTTTTTTCTTTAAACCTCTTGTTTCATTATCACAATTAAAAAGCATTTCATAATCGTTTACCTTTAAAGCACAAAAACAAAACTGATGTAATTTCCAAACAGCCAAGCTTGATCCAGCAGTTTGGCCATGCATATAGGAAACACATACATGCACACACACACACACACACACACACACACAGTAAGAACACAATGAAAGTGAAACTATAGCATTATGTATAAGTGAAACTACTATACCACTGAAAAAAATCGGAAGGGTCATATGGGGAGGGCTACAGCCCCTATGTGAGCAAAGGCCAAAATTTGACCTCCCCTACAAACTTCCCTGAGTAATGAAAAACCTTCATGCCAAATTTGGTACAGATTGATCCAGTGGTTTGGCCGTGCATAGAGGTAACACACACACACACACAAACACAGGATTTTATATATTAGGTTGTCAAGAAAGTTCTTGCAGTTTTTAACCTTTAAATTCAGATGCACATATCTCAGCTCAAACAAAACTTTATTAATCGAATTAAACACCATCGCAGTTAACATACTTTTGCCAACGCAAAACTAATTTAATAAATGCCAGTAGCATAAAAATCCTGTGTTCTGGTGGCAATGAAGTCACTGAAGGCGTGTTTGGCATCATCTTGATTTTTGAAGCATTTCTCACGCAGGAAGTTGTCGAGATGCTTGAAAAAGTGGTAGTCGGTAGGTAAGAGGTCTGGTGAGTATGGCGGATGAGGCAGAGTTTCATAGCCCAATTCGTTCAACTTCTGCAGGGTCAGTTGTGCGACATGTGGCCAAGCATTGTCATGGAAAAGAATTGGTCCTTTTCTATTGACCAATGCTGGCTGTTGTTGTCGGAGTTTCTTATGCATTTCATCCATTTACTGACAGTACTTCTCCGCTGTAATGGTTTCGCCTGGATCCAAAAAGCTGTGATGGACAAGACCGGCCACAGACCACCAAACAGTCACCATGACCTTCTTTTGGTGCAACTTTGGCTTCGGGAAGTGCCGTGGAGCTTCATCGGTGCCCAGCCACTGAGCTGAGCATCGCCAGTTGTCGCAAAGAATCCACTTTTCATCGCAAGTCACAATCCGGTCGAGAAACAGGTCATTCTTGTTGCATAAAAGAAGGGAAGACGAAACTTTAAAACAGCATTTTTTTTTGGTTGTTGTTCAATCTGTGCGGCACCCATTTCTCAAGTATTTTTGTTTTTCCAATCTCTTTCAAGTGGTTGGAAATTGTTGTATACATTGCATCTAATTCAGAAGCAAGCTCTCAAACAGTTGTGCGTTGATTGGCTTTGACTAAGGCTCTTATCATCTTCAACACTCTCGTCACCGCTACAAAATTTTTTGAACCACCATTGTGCTGTATGTTCATTAGTGGTTCCTGGGCCAAACACATCGTTGATATCATGAGCTGCTTCAGCGGCTTTTCGGCCTAGCTTGAACTGGAATAAGAAAATTGTGCAAATTTGCTTTTTGTCCATGTGTTCAATGTTCTGGAAAAAATAGCCTAATTATTCAAAAAGAAAAAGAGTAACACAATTAGATAGAGCAAAAACGGGCTTTAAAATTATATATAAAGTCAAAGTAATTTAACAAAAATTAATTTGAAAATACATAATTTAAAACCAAAATTAAAAATTCCACAACTTTCTTGACAACCTAATATATAGATTAAATATACTTCCCCCTCCTCTTTCTCTAAAGTAACAGTGTAATTGCTTCTAAATGTAACCTCTTATGGCATAACTGAAGTGTATTTGTTCAGGCTCACTAGCATTATTTCCTGTTGTCTTCTCCATGTAGACCTGAAACATAAGGTGTTAAATGTAAGAGTAAATAGATGTGGTAACATTTATGTATCTCCTACAGGCATAAAAAACATATGTGCATGTCAATGCATCAGACATCGAATAAAATGTACAACTTTGTTGTCAATATAAATTAATTTCCTGTTTGTCTCACAGTCTTTTTTTTTAAATTCCACCATCATAGACTTCGGTTGCCCAACTGGGTGAAGACAGAAATTCCAATTGGCAAAAGCTACAGTGAAATAAAGGCAAGTTTACGGAACAAGAAATTACACACAGTATGTGAAGAGGCCAAGTGTCCAAACATTGGAGAATGTTGGAGTGGAGAAAAAGGTACAGCCACTGCTACTATTATGATCCTTGGAGAATTGTGCACACGAGGTTTGTTTCTTCATTCTTATATAATATTCATTTATTTGATTGAAGTGTTAGACCATTGGAGAAAATGCTTGGTTCCAAATTTTTACACCCTAAGTTCAGATCCCACCAAGGATCTTTCATCTTTTCAGGATCAATAAAATAAAGTACTAGTTAAGAACTGATATAATCTAACCCCTTCCCCTCAAAGTTGCTGGCCTTGTGCCTAAATCAGAATATTATTGTTATTAAGGCAGCAGCAAGCTGGTAGAATCATTAGCACTTCAGGCAAAATGCTTAGCATTTGGTCTGTCTACATTCTGAGTTCAAATTTCGCTGAGATCAACTTTGCCTTTCATCCTCTCAGGGTTGATAAATTAAGTACCATTTGAGCACTGGGGTCAATGTAATCAACTTACCCCTCCTCTGAAATTGCTGGCCTTGTGCCAAAATTTGAAACTATTATTATTATTATTATTATTATTATTATTATTATTATTATTATTATTAAGATGGCAAGCTGGCAGAATCATTAGCATGCTGGGCAAAATGCTTAGAGGTATTTTGTCCATCACTATGTTCCGAGTTAAATTTTGCTGAGGTTGCTGTTGCCTTTCATCCTTTCAGGGTCGATAAATTAAGTACCAGTGGAACACTGGGGTCGGTGTAATCAACTGGTCCCCTCCCCAAATTTCAGGCCTTGTGCCTTTAGTATGGCGGTTCTCAACCATTTTTTTTTTTTTACCTATGAACCCCTTTGATTCCTGTTTTACTCAGATAAAGCCCCATAGCTATTTGATGATTTTAAAATCCTATTATATTTTTATAATTAAATATTATTACCTCTGCCAAGGAAGGAGGTTATGTTTTCATCGGCATTGGTTTGTCCATCTGTCTGTCTGTGTGCAAAATAGCTCAAAAAGTTGTGAACAGTTTTTGATGAAACTTGCAGGAAAAGTTGGTAAGGACACAAGGAACAGATGATGAAATTTTGGTAGTGATCTGGAATTTTTTATGGATTCTTGAAGGATTTTTCATTTGTTATATTTACTTTACATGAAGTATTAGTTACGTTCTTTGATTATCTCCCTTTAAAACACCTTCATCGTTTCCACTTAACCTATGGTGGCATTGCTGTTTCCAGTTTATTTTCGTTTCTCTATTAGTAATTATACTTGCGTATCTATCTTAAAATGAGCTGCTTGGTGGAGGTCTGCAGAAGATGACATGACAAGCCTTGACTATTGGAATCGACTCAGAAATCTCAGGCTTTGCTCCCTCCACCACTGCTGTGAAACTAGCTTGCTGTTGTCATTGATGTATTATAACTGCTTCAGATGATTCCTGTTTTTAAAGGGTTTCTTTTTTTAAAATCACATGGCTGTGTTTTGTTTTTTTTTTTAACCCTGCCAAGGAGGTTGTGTTTTTGCCAGCATTGATTTGGGAAATTGGGCAATTTCCAGCATGCGTGTATATGGGTAGAAATGAACTGCTTGGCGGAGGTCTGCGCTCTCCAAGTGCTTTTCAAGTTAAGAATTGTATTAAAAAAATTGTTAAAATATTTTGTGCACTGTAGAGATATATCCAATTTATTGCACATAGAATTTAACAACACAATCTTATATGGACCCCTAAGGGCCATATGGATCCTGGCTGAGAACCACTGCTTTAGTAGAAAGGATTATTATTATTATGAAGGTAGCAAGCAGGCAGAATCATTAGTGTGCCAGACAAAATTCTTGACAGCATTTCTTCCAGCTCTTTATATTGTAAATTCAAGTTTCACCAAGGTCTACTTTGCTTTCATCCTTTCGGGTTTTGAAAGAATAAAGAACCACTCAAGTACTGGGGTTGATGTCTCCTCCCCTAAATTTCAATCTTTTCTGTTTGGCTACCAATTTCCAATCTCTTCAATTCCTGCTCGAATTGATTTCATATTCAGTGTAAATGATATGATTTTATATGCTAATCACTACTTTGAAATTCATTTTCGCAATAAATCAATAAATAAAGAGTTTTTAGCTTTTAAAGTTTGCAATTTTGGAGTAATTTTAGCCAACCGTAAGCCACAGACACATTCATGCCTGTTTCCATAGTAACAAGCCAAACATGAGAACTCTTTTGTCAGTGAGAGAGCACGTGTGTTGACAAATATATTCTACGTTAAAGCATGTGCTGTGTTCTGTTGCCTGTACTCTGGTCGAGAGAAGTGCTAAAAATAACTGCCAAATAGGCCTTAAATCACGCCCCACCCCCACCCCACCCCAGTTTCTTTTTCTTTTTTTCTTTTTTTTTGCATAATTGTATGAATTCCCAAGTGCAGAATACAAATTCACAAAATTTTTATGAAAATTCCAAAAAATAAAGAAGTTATGAGGGGTTATATGTCATGCATAAAGCAGAAGTTGATTTATTTACAATTTCATATTAAAACACGTCACGCACAAAATGACAGCTTCCAAATCCTGTTTTCTGACTGGGTGAAAATTATCAAAATTTAAACCTATTTTTCTTGAAAAAAAGTGAAATATCTTCTGAGATTCAATTTGGAAAAGTACACTAATGAACCAAATTTTAAAATTTTCAATAAACTGGAGTTTCTTTGTAATTCTAAAGTAGAGTACATTTGGATCTAAGCCTTTGTTTTGGGGGGATTTTTTCCCTCTTTCCATAGAGTATAGGTACATTCTAGGAGGGCTGTCTGATAGCAGTTCTTTGATTTCCATTCCATATCAAGTTTTCACAATTCTTAGGGAGTATTCTTACATCTATATTATAAATACTCACCATTTTAGTCTTCAGGCGTTAATGCTTGGACATTATTCCACTACAAACCACATCAATTTGTAAACAAAATCTAGATCCATCAACTTTAATAATAAAACTCATCATTTCACTTTTTATCTCATTGTCTGAACATTTTGCATGTTCCAGTCACACCATATCTGTTTATTATTCTGGGTTTGATAGTGTTTTTGTTGATTTAACCAACTATAACCACCACCATCGCTACCATCCCACCCTAAAATATTTTTAGCTTTGTACAATTAAACAAAAACCTGTATTGCAGCTGTTTGCCAAAATCAGTAGATCAACAACTGACCTACAGTGTTGACTTATGTCCCCTTATGTTTGCAGTTCAAATCTCCTCACGATTAACTTTGCCTTACTCACTTCCATGGTCAATAAAACAGATCCCGTAAACCTTCTCCCAAAATATATGGCTTATAGTGTGCTTATGTTTTGTAACAACACCTGTGCATATGTTTTTAATGTTGGATGCATGGACCTCGGTGCCACATAACCCATGCAAGTGAGCCGTTTGTATTATCACTTGTATATGCATATACAGGCATACTTCACTCTACATCGTTAATTGGTTTCAGGAGACATGATTTAAGTTGAATTAACTTGTCTCTAGGCTAAACCGATAATAACCATTCCCAGTTCTGTACTTTATTTATGAATGCATTTTCAATAATACATGGTTAATAAAAACCAAATTTAAGCTTACAAACAAATAATTTTAATTTTTTAATACAGTACAGTAAAAAAAGAGTAATCTAAATTTACAAATACAATCTGGCGGTGTTTACTGTACATCGCGGACGCTTTATTTATGAAAGCAGTTTGCAATAAGACATGGTAAAATTAAAACCTTTTTTAAGATTAAAAAACAAATTCAGTAATTATTATTATTTTGCAATAGTAAAAAGAACAAAATTATTTTTAATTTACCAACACGTATATACAATTTGGTGGTTCACATCACAAATGTAGATGACTGTGGATCGTCAACATCAACAGCTGATTCTGGCTGTTCTTGTTGTTCGATGCGCTTAAAAAACCAGTTGAAAGTTCCTTGAACTGTCTTCTTCTTTTCCTCAAGGATTACATTATAAAGAGCAAAAGCTTCATGACATGCCCCTATAATCTTGGAAAAGCGTTGAGCATTTGGATCCATATCCTTGAACGTGGAAAGAATTTTTTTTTTTGATATATGCAAATTCTTGCTGTATTTTCTTAATGGTAAAGTGATGTGGTTCAGGTTCGACTTCCTCTTCTTCTTTATTTGCTGCTCATGAAACGCTCTCAAATCCTCGTTCCTCAGAGGCTATTTGTCTTTTTCAAATATATCTGTGAAATCCTCCTCCTCCAAATCCATTTCCAGTTCTTTGCTCATAGTTACCAACGTTTTGTTGATGACAACATTATCAAACCCCTTAAAATCAGTCATGAATTGCAGACATAGCTTCTTCCATACCCCATGCTCTGTACATCATTCCATGCTGCTGCTATATTCTGTACAGCCTTGTAGATATTATATCTCTTTCAAAAGTCACTAAGTGTGATGGACTCATCAAGATCAGTTGCAGCTATTGCTTGCCGCAACATGTTTCATATAGTAATGCTTGAAAATAGCAATTATTCTCTGAGCCACTGGCTGCAGAAAAGATGTGGTGTTTGGAGGGAGGTATACGATGGTACCATTGGAGTCGAAATCTACAATGCTTTGTGGGTGGCCAGAAACATTATCTAAGATAAGTAAAACCTTAAAAGGAACCCCCCTTCTCTTTACAGTACTTCTCTGCTGCTGAGATAAAATGATTGAAGAACCAATCTTCAAAAACAACAGCAGTAACCCATGCTTTTGAATTAGCCATCCATATAACAGGGAGAGATGCCTTGGATATGTTCTTCAAGGCACAAGGGTTGTGTGCATGATACACAAGCAATGGCTTTAACTTAGAATTTCCTGCACAATTACCTCCCAACATAATGGTCAGACATTCTTTTGAGACCTTATAGCCTGGAATAGTTTTCTCTTCCTTGGAAATGAATGACAATTTTTTCCAATACGATCCAGTTTTGTTAAAAATCTGTTCGGGAAGAAATCCATTTTCTTTGATGATATTCTTTAATGCATTAGGAAATTCCGCTGCTGCTTGTTAATCAACTGATGCACTTTCATCTTGCTTCTTAATGGAGTGATAACTTCTTCGCTTCTTAAATCTCATAAACCATCTTTAACTTGCCTTGAACTCTACTGTTTCTCATCTGGATATTTTTTCTTCAGGTCCTCAAACGAAGACAATGCTTTCTCTTAAATGATTTCTTGACTAATAGTAGCATGCTGACAATTCAACCTAACAATCCGAAGAGAAAGAAGACTTTCCATTTCTTCAAAGATTTTGCCTCTTTTCTTATTGATATTTGGAATGCAGATTTGTTTACTCAGTTTATCAGCTACTTTCTCATTCTCATTTATTCTTATTTCTTCAAAGATTTTGCCTCTTTTCTTATTCTTCATCCCTGGGGCTTCAGATTTGATGTGTGTTAAAATCTTGTCCTTATTATGTACAATTGTCGATACAGTTGTCTGACTCATACCAAAAGATCATGCAATTGCTACCACTTTTTCACCTTTTTCATGGCATTTTATTGTAGCCAGTTTATCTTCCAGCATTATAGCATGATGCTTAGCACTTTCGTTATGAATTTTCTTAGGAGCCATGGGGGAAAAAAATAAAGTCACAAACAAATGAGAATGAGAAAGTAGCCAATAAACCGACGTAAACAAATCTGCATTCAAAACAATCGCAGGAATCACAAGTGACAATGATGCCTAATGGTAGATATTGGAACTACAGTATAATATGAGCTCCAAAAGACCGATAAATAAGACAACACAGCTAATTTCATGATTTCGTTCACTAAGACTACTTTATGGTGTATATCTTAACATTTACTGTATGTATTTTAATATGATTTTATATGCTTTTATTCTTAATTTATTGTACAGTAACATGAATTTATGTGCTTTTAACGATTTTCTAGTGATTTTACGATTCCAATATTTGTGGTGAACAGACGTAAAATTGAGTAAAATGACTTAACTTGATATTTATTTTTCCTTATATTATTTTTGAAAACCGACGTATAAGCAAGAACAAATTAAATCAAAACGACTTAAGCCAAGGTATGCCTGTATATACAAATTTATTAAAATTGTTCTATAAATTCAATGTTCAGTCTTTAAAATGCGTATAAAACTGACATGACAGTGAATGTATAAGCTGTATTGAAATCTAAACTCAACATTTTTAGTCTTGGTTCTTATCCGCAAGCTGATTCCCTTTTTTTAAAGATGGAAATATATACTTCCTAAGTATTTCAGACAATGAAATATCAACCTCTATTATTATTGGTCTAGTGCAAGCTTAGCCATGTCATTACTTTATGTTTAATGTCGAACTCTTGAATTAAAACTTGCAACCACTGGTACAATCTTGCCCGCTTGCTCTTTTATGTGGCAAGCTGGCAGAGTCATTAGCACACCAGGCAAAATGCTTAGTGACATTTCATTCATCTTTGCGTTCTGAGTTCAAATTCTGCATAGGTCAACTTTGCCTTTCATCCTTTCAGGGTCATTAAAATAAGTGCTATTTGAGCACTGGGATCAATGTAATTGACTTACTCCCTCCCCTGAAATTGCTGGCCTTGTACCAAAATTTGAAACCATTATTATTATTATTATTAGCACTGAGCTGGAAGAATTACTAGAGCATTGGACAATATGCTTAGAGATATTTCTTCTGATTCTTTGTTCTTTGTTCAAATTCAACTGAAGTCATCTTTGCTTTTCATCCTTCCAGGGTCAATAACATAAAGTATTGGTCAAGTACTTGTGACAGTGTAATTGAGTTACCTACTCCTCCTAAAACAGTTGGTCTTGTGCCAAAGTTTGAAAGAATTATTATTAGGCAAGCTGGCAGAATCATTAGCATGCCGGGTGAAATGCTTAGCAGTATTTCACCCATCATTACATTTTGGGTTCAAATTCTGCCATGATTGGCTTTGCCTTTCATCTTTTTGGGGTCAATAAATTCAATTCAGTACCAGTGAGACACTGGGGTCGATGTAATTGACTAATCCCCTCCTGCAAAATTTCAGGCTTTGTGCCTTTAGTAGAAAGGACTATTATTATTATTATTCAGTAGTTTTATTTTTATAACGTGCTTTCACTTCACTACCGAGCGCAGCTCTGTGCGCCTTGGGTATGTGCTGTGGTTTGCTGTGGTGCTCTTATGTTTACTGTATTGAAAGTGTTTTGCGTAGGATGTGTGCAGTACCCAGTAGTGCAATTTTCTGTATGTTATATATATTTGTAAGTCCTGCTATTTTTGTTATGTATTTGTCTGAATATTTTTTTATTATACCTAAGGCACCTACTATGATAGGAATTGTTTCTGTTTT
>NC_068993.1:32737008-32746949 GCF_001194135.2 Octopus bimaculoides
TGTTTTGTGGCTATTTGTATTAGTTTCCCTTGCTTCTGGAGTAGGTATTTTTGCAGTCCTATAGTGGTTATTTTATAATAGTTTTCTAGCTGTATAAGACCCCTGCCACCTTCTGTGCGTTGTATATATAGCCTTTCTATGTCAGATTTTGGGTGGTGCATCCTATATCCTGTCATTATTTTTCTTGTTTTCCTGTCTATTTTACATAGTTCGTTTAGTGTCCAGTTAAGGATGTTGTAGCTGTAGCTACAACATTATTATTATTATTATTATTATTATTATTATTATTATTATTATTATTATTTCTATGGATTGGATAAGTTTGCACTGTGGCATCTTTCCATAATTGTTTGACCCTATGTCAACTTGTCTCTTGTTAGACCTCACATCTGGTCTATCTGTGCAGTATATTTGTTTCTCACTGACTCACGTGTTGATAACTTTAAGAACCATATCTTATTTCTTTTTACCTTTCCTCATATCTTCATTATTTTACACCCCTTATTCTTTCTTTATTTTGTTGCTGGCAGGGATTGAAGAGGTCTGCTCTAACACATCTTGCATTTTAGTGTGGTCCTTTCTCGTCTGATAAACTCAACAACAGTGAAAACAAGCAACCTTTATAGTTGCCTCATATACTTTTGGTTTTGATACCCTTCCTACCACTAACCATTTCACAGTGTGGACTGTGTACATCTAATCATTCCACCAGTTGTTATCTGCAACAAGACTAAAGAATCACCTTTACCTTGCACCAGTTTTTAATCTTTTCTTTAACAATTTTAAATTGCATTCTAATACAATATTATTATTTTGCAGGATGCCGTTTCTGCTCTGTGAAAACTTCACGAGCTCCTCCTCCACCGGACACAGATGAACCAGTGAATACAGCCAAGATCATCGCATCTTGGCTAGTAGATTATATCGTAATAACTTCAGTAGACCGTGATGATATCGCAGATGGTGGAGCTGCCCATTTTGCTGAAACAGTAAAGCAGGTGAAAACCCACAAGCCAAAAATTCTAGTGGAATGTCTTACCTCTGACTTTCGTGGTAACTTAGAATCTGTTGAGAAAGTTGCTAACTCAGGATTAAATGTTTATGCTCACAATGTAGAAACAGTTAAAGACTTCCAGTGGCTTGTGAGAGATCCTCGTGCTAATTATGACCAATCAATGAAGGTTCTAGAACATGCCAAAAATACTAACCCAAAGTTAATCACAAAAACATCTCTTATGTTAGGATTTGGAGAATCTGATGATCAAGTTTTACAAACAATGGAGGACTTGAGGAAAATAAATGTGGATTGTTTGACATTGGGTCAGTATATGCAACCGACAAAACGACACATTAAAGTGAAAGAATATATTCACCCAGATAAATTTCAATATTGGAAAGAAGTCGGTGACAAATTAGGATTTGCTTACACTGCTAGTGGCCCATTAGTAAGATCCTCTTATAAAGCAGGAGAATTCTATCTGAAAAATTTGGTGAAAAAGGCAGCCTCTTAGTTGAGAAGCTAGTCAGAAATTTCCTTCATACAGGTATCATATTTAATGAATTTATTGTTAATAAAATCTGTTAATTCTACCGGGTTTGTGTACATTTTCTGCATTTCATAACTGTTAATTTGATGGAATTTTACAGACTGTTAGCTTTGTCTTTTTATGGTGCATATTTAGTGGTTAGTGGCACTCCATTACTTATGATGACAAGGGTTCCAGTTGATCCGATCAACAAAATAGCTTGCTCATGAAATTAACGTGCAAGTGGTGAGTACTGCACAAACACATGTACACTTAACATAGTTCTTGGGGAGATTCAGCATGACACAGGAGGTGACAAGGCTGACCTTTTGAAATGCAGGTACTATTCATTTTTGCCAGCTGAGTGAACTGGAGCAATGTGAAATAACATGTCTTGTTGAGGGACACAACACACTGCTAGGAATCTAACTCGTGAGCCAAATACCCTCCAGTATGTATGACTATACTATGGAGTATCTATTTATAGTATGTACAGCTATACCACTGTATATATATATAGTTACACTATCTTTAAAGAGTATATTTATAAAATGTATCACTACACCATAATTTAAAGGGTATATTTACATTATGTATACCTTCATTACATTAAAAGTGTATAGTTATTGTATGTATAGCTGCATTACATTTCAAATGTTTGGTTTCTGATTGTCACCAGGTCTTATTTCAGGAGATATACAAAATACTTGACTGGATTAAAACTAGAAAACTTTTATTTCTAAACTAAATGTAATACAATAATTTTATAGTTTCATCCACTCACATTACTATTAACCTTACTTTAAGCGTAAAGATTCCTAGTTCAGATTTAGTCTGGATTGTCTGAGAAGTCATCTAACAAGAATGACTGGAATTAAACTGACTAAAATGTTGTGTGTGTGTATATGCACATATAATATATTTGTATATAAAACTGAGAACGTGTGTCTATGTATGAATCCCTAAAACTCAAGAAGTAACTAACTGATTTCATTCAAATTTTACACATGCATTACTTGGGGTCCATGGAGTGTCATGGGTGAAAAACATTTTTAACTTCTTGCCTAATGCAGGCCTGGAAAAATCTTTTAGACTGGTTCAGTATTGCGTGTCAAAAGATATTGTTTCACTTTTAATTCTAATGTGATAACACTAAGATCATCTTATTTCTATTATATTTGATATAAATGAATAATTTATATCCTAATGTAAACAAAATTATGCATCAGCAACTTTCTGTCTTTACGGCCACGACAGTGGAATGGTGTGTCAGTATATGTGTCTTGACTAACATAATGAACATCTGGAGGTGAAACTCTTGACAAAAAACAATGAGGTGGCAGGTCCAAGGAATATAAAAATACGCATTTACCATTCAATTACCAGTTAATAATTATCGCAGCAGTTGCAATCTTGCAAGTTATTTACAGTTACCCTTAAATTAACATTTAATACATGTGCTTAATATATATATATATAAAGAAATTTATCTATAATAATTATTGTGGCATTTATCGTTAAATTAGCAGTTCGTACATGTGCTTCTATTTGGTTAATTTGCTTATATTTGGTTAATTTACACTGCATACAAAAATAAACTTACTACATACATACAACTGCTTACAAAAATAGAGATTAATGTATTATTTTTTCTGTTTATAATTTTTTATTTACAATACTGAAAAATATATGCCACCAAAAAAAAGATGCAATCGCTCCAGAAACAAATATAAAGCAAGAAGGATTGTGAAAAACCGAAGGCAAGAGTCTCAACAGAGAAGGGAGATGAAACTTTTTCAAGACCAAACAACATTTTAATGATTAGACAGAGGTCCAGTAGAATAGCTCTCAGAGACAGAACATGGACAAATTTGTTCCTCACAACTCCTGGAGCTGCTTTCAGATATGGTCCATCCCATTCTTATAAAAATAACTCTGTCCAAATTGCTGTGCTAAACTCAGATCGTCGTTTCTGCAAAGTTTTAAGATATCTAAATGAAACTAATGGCTTGTGCTGCCCAAGCGGTAAGGTAAGATTGTCAGCACTACCAGCTCCTCCTTCAACCTCTTATGGATCATCCTGTCAAAGGATTTTCTGAACAATATCAGACAATACAATTCTGCATTTCAAATGACATCATTTGGTGCATCTAAGGAGATAGTTGAACATGGATTTATGCCAATGTTCAAAGTTCAAGGATAAGTCTGTCACCCTCAAATGAACAACCGAAGTTCTTCCAAATTGACTTTATGAGTGATGTATGACAACAGACCCAAAGGAGATGTCAAAACTTCAGACGATGGGTCATGTTAGACGCAGTGGCAACCGCCACAAAGGAGATTATATCCACTGACAGTTTTTTGGTGACTTCAAAAATCACATACTCCTCACCCCCAATTTTCCATGATAGGTTAGGGCCTGGAATCCTCCAGATGGATGCATGACATGTTGCTTAGTCAAATTAGCCCACCATTTACTCCACAAATGATTTGTCATCAATACTGCACTTTCCTGTATCACCTGTTTCAACATAACTAATATATATACAAATTATGCCATTTTAATCCCGAGCAACACCAGGTATCTCTGCTAGTATATATATATATATATATATATACATATATATAGACACACACACACACCACACTCTAGAGATAAAGGTAATAGTTAAGAAAATTCTGACTTAATTTACATCTGTTCTTAAATATCTCAACATTTTGTTGTGGTTTCACTTTCTTTTAAAAGAATGAAACTAATGACGTGTTGAAATAAAGAGATAGAATAACCTAATGGACCTGATATTATATTTGTAGAACTATCACCTCACAGTTTGCAGTTTCAAATCACTAATGGGTGTGATATTATCACTGGACATCTTTATTGTAAATGTATTGAAGGAAGGTGTGCTAAATGATGTACACAACAAAATTTGCAATTAACTGAATTTTCGTTTTAAGTTAGAGGAAGAAAACTAAAACTCAGTAACACCTAAACAGGAAATAATTTCAAGAAATCCAAGTTTAGTTTTACAAAACAAATTGACATGCTTCAGAGAAAATCTTGTTATTGCTTCGATCAATTGACAGGGTTTTACATTGAGAAAAACAATTACAAAGATTTTGGCCAGTAAAATATAGCCTGGCCATCACTAGTAATATTGACCATGCTTTCACTAATTGTTTTAGGTACTTATGTAGCTGCAAGCAGACACAAACATTCTTGCAGCCCCGTCACCCATGACCCAATAGCATATCAGATTGTAACAGCTAGGAGAGAGGTGCTCTAGCACTGGGCTAGTACTCATTTTCAGCCACATAGACTTGAACAATGAGTAATAATTTGTATATTTAGAAAATAAAACCTTTCTGTGAGCAGAAAAATAGTTTCTATTCTTTAAACCGTCAGAAAGAGTATACCCACCTTATTGTCCACTGAGAAATAAGTAGCTTATAGTTGTTCATTGGGTATACAAACTGGGACTCAGATAAGCTGGTCTGTCTAATTTGCATAACAGCTTATATTCTGACACCAATGATTAATTTAGAGTACATGAAGCAACATTTTTCAATAATTTGAAATATAAGGTATACCCTTCCATAATAAACATGATTTTAGTCTCATTGTGAAAATTATGCTAAGTAAATACAGCACAAGTTTATATTTCTCCTTGTAAAAATGGGTTTAATGTGACTAGTTTCTAGTTTTGTTAGAGCATCGTTAAGGAAATAATACCAGAAATGAGTCACTTATTTATACAAACTAGGACTTAGCTAAACTATACAGTAAGGAATTGGTCATTTAGATATTAATCAATCACCAATCAAAGTTTTATGGTTAATTTCAGTTTCTTAATTTGCTACATCAATTAAGCTATCACCCACTTTACTAGTGTTTTTGCTTCTAAACACGTTTTACCTCTAGTCTAACCCTAACACTGTAACCTAATGAACCATACAACAGTACTACACCTTAGACCAGGTGTGGAATCTATTTACAGCTATGCGCACTGAAGCATTTATAAATTGTCGCCAATAACAAGACACAAACCACTAAACTCTCTCTCTCTTCATTACTTGCTCTCTTGGATAATCAACCATCATATAAACAACAAAAATTTAAATTGTCAATTTTTTTTTAAACAGTGAAATTTATTTTTATTTCAAATAAAATTTATACAAATGATAATTTAAATAATGATGACAAAACCTGCCAGAAGTACAAGATGTGTAATAAATGAACTGATGAACAATACAAAATTGTCAAAACTATAGTGATATCTGTTAGGCAGATGGAAATATATGCTTGATAGCTGTAAATCTTTTATATCTTGGGAGGGTTGTTATTCTGAGCTATGCTCCAATCTCATAGGGTTGAACTTGTTAAACAGCTTATAGTGGTTTTGTTGTTTGTATTATTACATACTGATATAGTATGATTATTTTCATTAGTAATCTTATATAGCTTTGGGAGGTTCTGCAGCATGTGTGTGTGTGTCTATCTATATATATAATCTTAAAAATAATTACGTTTAAAAATAAATTCTATTTTAGTGTGTGTGTGTATCCACATATACACGCACCTATTTAATATTTTAATATATATATATATATATTTATATTCTTATGTATGTATGTGCATAAATCATCATCATTTGACATACTTTTTTCCATAGAAGAAAAATTGTTCATGGACAACAGGTAAAATATACAGGACAATATATAAACAAGGTCAGCATACTTTTTCATCACCTGTTGTCCCTCAGTCAACAGATGATGAAAGATGTTTATATCCTATGGTTTACCTGTTGTTTGTGTTCAACGTTTCTTTTATTTAGTGGTAAGAACAGCCAAAAAAGTATACATATATATGAGTATGTATGTAAGTGCATATACACATGTATATATGTGTCTTATATACACACACACCACACACACACACACACACACACACACACACACACACACACATACATATATATATATATATATACTATTGAACCTTAGGAGGGGCATTATGCCAGTAATAATAAACACACACTGGTTCGGTTCTTTATTGTTATTGTTCAGTATTATTTGTGTTGTTATTTCTTTTTTTTTTTGTCAAATAATTATTTCGTCGCATTGTTGCAATCTCTTCAGTGACACATCTCTCTACTTCCATTTCTTTTGAACTTATGTTCCAGCATCAGAACACACACACATAGACATGCACACACTCACATACTCATCTCGGACAAATTCCAACGCTGGAACATAAGTTCAATAGAAATGTAAGAAGAGAGAGAGAGATGTCACTGAAGAGATTGCAACAATGCAATGAAATAATTATTTGACAAAAAAAAATAACAACACAAACAATACTGAACAATAATAATAAAGGACCGAACCAGTGCATGTGTTTATTATTACTAGCATAATGCCCCTCCTGCGGTTCAATAGTATTTCTTTCAACACACAAATTCACATTAAGAATCTTGCAAACCAAATACAAATACGAACTGTATATATATATATGTATATATATAATTATTTGGACTTTGGGTATATGGTTAGTAGTACGCTGCAAATGGCAAATGCAGGAGGAGTCGAAACAACCATTGTATTGAATAAAGATTCTTGCTAATTCCATTTTCCTCATTCATTTTATATATATATATATATATATATATATATATATATATATACACATATACACACACACATACACACAAGAGTGTGTATATATGTACATGTATTATAGACACACATACACATACATTTATGTACATATAAATACACACATTTAATACTTGTATAGGCATGAAGATATGTTAATTCAAAAGGAAAAAGTGGCATTTGCACGTTTTCCAAATACATAAACACTATAACTCACAGTACTCCTTCTCTCTATTGCTAATTGTATCTAGTTACCCCATAGATGTGCTAATTGTATCTAGTTACCCCATAGATACAATTAGCAATACTTATATATACAGTGATAATAACTACAAATCAATATTCAAATTATTTCCAAAAATGGCTCAACACCAGCATGGCTGTGTGGCAAGGAGTTTGCTTCCCAGCCATGTAGTCTTGGGTTCAGTCCTACTATGCAACGCCTTAGGCAAGTGTCTTCTATTATAGCTCCTGGCTGGCCAAGGCCTTGAGTGAATTTGATAGATGGAAACTAAAAGAAGCACATCATGTGTATGCCCTACCACTGTTTGACAATCCATGTTGGTTTCTCCCCATAACTTACAAATTCAACAAAAAGAAATCAACAGGCTTTGTAAAGTTTTGAGGTAGGAAGCTAGTATGTGTATGTATTTCTCTGGAAAAGATACAATGATTACTCCAATATCAGGTCCCAAGAAATGGATACTTCCCCAAGTGGAAATATCACAATCAGACTAACACTGTAAACAATACTGTGGAATGATTTCTTGTGCAAATGATCTAACTGCAACCACAGCAAGCTACAAAATAGTTATGATTTTTTTTTTACTATTAAAAAAAAAAAAGAAAACTATGTTTCCTTTGTAAATATACAGTTAATAGTCAGAAATGTTCTAATTGTATTAAAAGTGATACTGACATTGAGATAGTTTACATCTAGAATAATTTGAAGGAAGAGAACATTGAAATGAAGAATGGGAGCCCAACAGAAGCAGAAGATGGAATCATTGTGAAATGATTTTCCAGAAATAATATTGTAGAACTATCATTGAGAATGGTGAAATCAAATGTAATCTCTAAGGATGTGATCACTGTGTACTTTATTTCAGAAATTGTATATCTACAACACCATTATGTCAAAGAAGTTCCTTCATTGATTTATGGAATGTAAAGTGTTGATATTTACAGATGATCAAGAATGATGTTGATATTTACAGATGATCAAGAATGATGTAGATTTTTCACAGCTCAATCACATGGATGATTATCACCTCTAAAAGTGAAGTTTAGTAACTACTATTTAATTTAGTTTCCGAACAATAACCCCCACCCTACATCTAACTCCTCACTACTAATGATAGAAACAAGATGTCCAAGTGTTTGTTGTACTAGGCTATCAAATCAACAGTCTGGAGTTCAAACCTACCATAAGTGTTTTGTAGCATATTTGGACAAGTCATTAATTCTTGGCTCAGTTCACTTGGTTCAAGAGAAAGTACCAGATAATTCAATACATTGAATACTTCCAATACCGATAACTTGTTCAAGGCAAGATCTAACTCTTGTCTAGCTTTTACTCCAAAAAACACTTTAAACATAAGTTCTTAGAAAAGAAGGCACAGAGATGGTTGTGTGGTAAGAAGCCTGCTTCCCAGCTATGTAGTTCCAGGTTCGGTCCCACTGTGTGGCACCTTGGGCAAGTATCTTCTACTATAACCACAGGCCGACCAAAGCCTTGTGAGTGGATTTGGTAGATGGAAACTGAAAGGAGCTTGTCGTATATGTGTTTGTGTGTGTCTATGTTTGTCCCCTCACCACTACTTAATAACCAGTGCCGGTGTGTTTACATCCCTGTAATTTAGCAGTTTGGCAAAAGACACTGATAGAATAAGTATCAGGCTTAAAAAATAAGTACTGGAGTTGATTCATTTGATTAAAAATTCTTCAAGGTGGTGCCCCAGCATGGCCACAGTCTAATGACTGAGACAAATAAAACATAAAAAATGACTTTTGTACATTTACCAATGTCTTACATTTTAAGCAGCTGTTCATCCTGTAAGCCTCTAACCACAAAACCATTGCATAAGACACAGCTATGGTTTATACCCTGATCTCTTTTTATTTGTCTACAATCCTAAACCTGACCAAGGCAGAATCAAGTGAGAAAAGTCCCTTAATAAGTGCAAGGACCAGCCAGGTGGACATAAATCAATCATGACAAAAAAACTTTATTTTGTACTATCATTTTTTATCTCAAAAATGACAGACAGATGTACCATTCCATACATTATCAAAAATATCCTTCCCATTTTTTAAGATAATAAAGTATGAATTGATAAAAATTCAGCTTCTATTTCTAGTAGATTGGAATGGCCATGTAGAGGCTTTCATTGTCCCACAATATCATTCTGAGGTGCAAAAACCACCTCAACCAACATGGAACAGTAGATATAGAGCTGACACTTTTACCTCACAATGTTTTCAAATTGTTCATTTTTACCTTTCAAGACAGCAAAAAGAGATGAGGTAAATTGGCAGAGCATCAGAGCCTTATGAAATTTGTTTTGAGTTCAAACTACACTGATGTCAACTTTGCCTTTCATCCATCAAAGTTGACAGATTAAGTATCAATCCAGTACTTGAAGTCATTTCTTCTTTCTCTCTCCTTGAATTCTTTTTTTTTTGTGTGCTGAGGACATATGTAAGCTCGCAAGGAATGAAGCCAGTATGCTCCGTTGGATGTGTAATGTCAATGTGAAT
>NC_068993.1:32747424-32751599 GCF_001194135.2 Octopus bimaculoides
CTGGCCTTGTAGGGTTTTCGAGCGAGATCGTTGCCAGTGCCCCTGGACTGGCTCTTGTGCGGGTGGCACATAAAAGACACCATTTCGAGCGTGGCCGTTTTCGTGCGGGTGACACGTAAAAGCACCCACTACACTCTCTGAGTGGTTGGCGTTAGGAAGGGCATCCGGCTGTAGAAACTCTGCCAAATTAGATTGGAGCCTGGTGTAGCCATCCGGTTGCACCAGTCCTCAGTCAAATCGTCCAACCCATGCTAGCATGGAAAGCGGACGTTGAACGATGACGATGATGATGAATTCAAAGGTTCAACCATGTCACGTTATACTGATTCGGTTTGAGAATTGCATAAAGAACACATATATCTATGGAATACTCAGCCACTTACATGTTAGTTTCACACACAGGGATTCAGTAGACCAAGCAAGTAACTGCTTATTGTAGAAACCACAGCTGAAGGAAGGTCTGTGAAGAACTAACAGACAACATAGTCAAGAATATGATACCAGTCAATTCAATGGGTGAGAATTTAAGCATGAAACGAAGTTGATCCTAAGAAAGATGGTGAACTTAGACAATAGAGAGACAAAACTAAATACTGTAGACAATATAATCCAATTCTCCAGCACTTGACACTACAACACTTCTGGAGAAACAATAAACCATCTCCTAAACATGGATGACTTAAAAATTTTCACTAAAAATACCATGGAACAAAAAAAAAACCTTCTGAAAAGTGTCTATAGTTTCAGCAAGGACATCACAATGAGCACGGGACTGGACAAATGTGCCAAAGTGACACTGAGGAGAGGCAAATTAATAAGCACTGAAAACAGTGGACTCGACATAGACACGGAAATCCAAGAATTAGACCACAACCACTCATACAAATATCTAGAAATGGACAAAACAGCTAAAATACAACCCACAGATATGAGACAGAGAATATTAGAGAAGAGTTAGACAAGCATTAAACACTGAACACAATGCTAAAATAAGATAATAGAGATAAACATGCTAGTCATATCAGTCATAAATTACAGCTTCAACATAATAAAATGGAAGATCAGTGAATTGAGAAACTTAGAATAACCAGAAATCTATTAACAGCATACTGAAGTCACCACCTCAAGGCAGACACAAACAGTATATCTACCCTGCTCAGAAGGAGGTCACAGCCTTACACAGATAGGGATGAGGTAAATTGGCAGAGCACCAGAGCCTTATGAGATTTGTTTTGAGTTCAAACTACACTGATGTCAACTTTGCCTTTCATCCATCAAAGTTGACAGGTTAAGTATCAATCCAGTACTTGAAGAAATGAAGAGAAAAATCACTCCATGGCCAATACCCTGCAAGGCTTGACAGAAAAGTGAGCCCAAGTAAAAGCCAACAATGGATCAAAAGCTCTGGACTAAAAGCTGAAACTGAAGGACTGATTCTCACTGCACAAGGCCAATGCCTGACCACAAACAACTATAAAAGCAAAACAATGAAAATAGACCCTAACACCAAAATGCTGTCCAATCCTAGCCAAATTTGAATATGTATACACAAACATGACCAAGTAAGTAGCTATATCCATTGGATAATATACCAGCACTATAACATAAAAACTAGAAGAAATGGTATAAATATGTGCCAAACAAGGTACATGATAACAACCAGGCCACAATCATCTGGGATATGCCTGTTCAAACTGTGGGGATGAGGTGAACCAGAAGGAAAGAGCTGTGACGTCAACAGCCAAGGGACCCCACCAGAACAGGAAGGGGGAGTGAGGAAGTGAGGGAAGCAAGACCAGTGTCATCCTCTTTCGACCTGGGGTAGTGGTAGCGAATGGACACAAGTGGACAAGCAAACAAGCAGGCATTTGTAGTAGCAGCTGCTATTCTTAGGTAAGACAGGTAGAGCATATGTTTGGACTTAACACAGCTGGACAGCCAATGAGAGGTAAGTGAACCGTATTTTATTCCCTGTATTACAGTTCCCTCATACCACAAGCTATTTCAGCTCTCATATATAAATATATTTTTTGCCATTGTTGTTGTCTCCTTCCACAAGATGGCAGGGAAGATAAGAATTAGCAGCAATGCCATCAGACTTTTCTGTGGTGAAGGAGATGTGATCACCTGGATCTGTAAAACCAAGGTGGTGGCCAGGCTACAAGGCATTGAAGATGAAGCAGGTCTCATGGTTCTGTATCTAGAGGGAAGCACATTGGCACTGTACCTCGAAATGGATGAGAAAGACCAACTGAGCATGGCAAAGATCAAGCAGCGCTTGAAGGAAGCTTATATGGAGGGAATGTACACCGCATTTGCTAAGCTGGGAATGGTCAGATGGACAGGGGAAGAGGTCAACGAGTAGGCCACAGAGGTTCAAAGACTGGCCAAGCTATCTGGTTTTACCAGAGAGGGTTTAGAGAAGGCAGCAAGAAAATGACAGAAGGCAGTGGGGATGACAGCTACAGAAGCCCGTGACATAGTGCAACTACCAGTAAAGAATGAGGAGAAAAGACTGCTGTAGAGTGGCAGTGACCGTTCATGGTCAAGTAGTGTTTGGGCAGTCGACAGCAGCATAATTGGATGTAAGGGTAGAGCGAAGTGGGAGACAGCAGTGTGGAGCACAACACTGAGGTTGCAGGCAATTGTGATCAACCATGTGGTAAACAGAATTGACGTGGTGATGGCATGGATGCAATCAACCACCTTGGAGGTGTCAGGGTCAGTGGAGATGTGGTTTCATTTCGTGGTGCAGGGCGTCAAGTGCTGAGTCTGCAAAGCTCCACGGGGGATTATACTGTTTACATCATTGAGGACAAAGATTTTCAGGCAGTGTTCAACAGTCAGCAGTGGACAGTAGAGTGATGCTGGAAAGGGGAGCCCTCAATACTGAAGAACAAGCTGAGCTGCTACCAGCATACCTTGAAAGGACATGCCAGGAGTGAGTTTGAAGGAGAGGTAGAGAGGTGAATTAAGGAGGGTATCATTTTCCTGTGGAAGGCAGAGATGATGAGTGGAATGCTACCACTAATGGCAATGGTGCAGCCAACAAAGGGCAAAGTCAGGCTAGTACTGGATTATCGAGAGATGAATGGCCATATATCGTGCCACACGAGTGGCAAGGTGATTGACGTCTGCAGTGAGGAATTGCATGTGTAGTAACGCTGTGCGCATGCGTAGTCTCACGCATGCGTAGAATTCAACATCCAAGCTTTCCCGCTTTATTCTGTCTCTTTGTTACTGGCCAGCGATTGAGCAAGGACGTGTCTAGCTGTCTCTCCATCTTTCGAACTCACACTAGACAGCTCACATCAATATACCAACGTCCCAACAACCATGTTCTCACACACCGAAGACGTCTCAACAAACAAGATTAAAGATCTATATTTTCCACCTTGAATAAATGTTGTTATGTTGATAGTTTGGAGTTCAGCGTTCCGTTCATATTTCTAATTTAATATAGGAAAGTCAGGTGTACATCTAATGATGTATAACCCACTTTCCTATAAAGTGGTGACCCCGACTAAGAAAAAATGCGGCCATGGATTCTGGACTACCAACCTATAAAGTGGTGACCACGACTAAAGAACGACTGCAGCCACGACGATCTGGACTAATCAGCATCAATAAATGTTATGTACTCACTGAAATTGTTCGCATGTGACGAGCATGTTGCTGCCATTTTTAGCAAGTAGACGACGCTGTGTAAAAATGAATTTGACGTCTTGTAAGGTATTATCGCTGGTATGAGCAACACGAGTCTACGACCACACGCCGCCGACGCCATCATCAACTACAACTAACTCGAGCGTCTCTCAACATTTTCATCACACAAATAGAAAGCTAAGAAAAATTTCACACAAGCAACTTCACGGCCATTACGAACTGGTGACCCCCATCATGATTCAGACACGCAGCCCGCTGAGCTACAATAACAACTATTTCTATATAACTGATAACCAACATTCCTATAAAGTGGTGTGACCCCGACTAAGAAACAAACGCGGCCATGGATTCTGGACTACCAACCTATAAAGTGGTGACCCCGACTAAAGAACAAATGTGGCCATGGAGACTGAACTACCAAGCAACGATGACCACCAACATCTCCAACCATAGTCAACACGACTTACTATGTACACCAAACTAAACCACCGCGGCAAATCTCTCTCTTC
>NC_068993.1:32751731-32789457 GCF_001194135.2 Octopus bimaculoides
TGTTCTTATATGTCGCATTCACACTCTCACATACACATACATCTTTTATGCCACACTAAATATCTCTTGTTATTCATTTTATACGGTTATGTTTATCATCTTCTATCGTCTCCCTTTTACTGGCCATATGTTATCGTAGTATAACATATCATGTATATCATCTTTGATATATTATTTTGTGTTCGACCATGTGACACATTTAAATAAAAGGAGTCCTCTGTTTTTCCATTCGTCACATGCGAACAATTTCATCTTGGGTTAAAAAAATCTCATCAAGGTTTTCGCTAATGGTCGTACAGAGATTTGTCTGTCGACCGTCTGTAAAAGCGCACCTCTTCAAACACCATCATCACCAAGCAGCCTTTTCGCCACAAGCTTCGTTCAACCAAGATTACCACCGCGACGACAACAACTACTACCAACTACAAGCATTCCCCCAACGTCGCCAACAGTTTCAACAGGACATCATTACCACCATCAACACCACACATACAGAACAGCTATATTACAGTTCCTGCGCCGACGTCTTCTCCATCAATGTACTGTCTACCACAATGTCGTGCGCCAACAACCCCACCACCAGGGACACACCATATTGCATGTTTTTCTTTCATTCCTTCAATTTGTACATTGCATGCATGTATCACACGAGTGTATATTTCATTTCTTTCATTTTTTTCTTTGTGTGTGTTTGTGCTACATCTTGTGGGTGGTTTTCAGTGGCCATCCTGCCTCAGGCGTTCCAACAAAAAAAAATTATATTATCGTGCGTTCCACACTGGCGAGGGGAGCCCTGTAGTAACGCCGTGCGCATGCGTAGTCTCACGCATGCGTGGAATTCAACATCCAAGCTTTCCCGCTTTATTCTGTCTCTTTGTTACTGGCCAGCGATTGAGCAAGGACGTGTCTAGCTGTCTCTTCATCTTTCGAACTCACGCTAGACAGCTCACATCAATATACCAACGTCCCAACAACCATGTTCTCACACACCGAAGACGTCTCAACAAACAAGATTAAAGATGTATATTTTCCACCTTGAATAAATGTTGTTATGTTGATAGTTTGGAGTTCAGCGTTCCGTTCATATTTCTAATTTAATATAGGAAAGTCAGGTGTACATCTAATGATGTATAACCTACTTTCCTATACATGAATGGAAACAGATGATGAGGGCGGCAACAATTGTCAACTTCAAGTTGGCATATCTGCAGCTCCATGTGAGCAAGAAACTGTGATAGTATCAGCTAGTGCAATATAAGGGTCAGGCATATTGTTTGACTAGGCTGGGTTTCAGGCTAAATTCTGTGCCAAAGGTCATGGCGACAGTGCTCAAATCTATCCTTGGAAAGATGAACAAGATAAAAAAGGCCACCGATTCCAATATAAATGACATCTTAGTAGATGAGACTGTAGCATCTGCCCCAAAGGTCATAAGCCATCTAAAGAAATTTGGGCTGACTGTGAAGCCACCAGAGCCAATGGTTGGAGGAGCTGCACTGGGGCTCAAGCTTCAAAGAGACAAAACATGTGTATTGGTGTTTTGGAGGGGGAATGAGATCCCAGAACTGGGTACCAGCATCAACAGACAAGAACTATTTTTGATGTGTGGGAGACTAGTGGGTCACTATCCAATTGCAGGATGGCTTTGAATAGGATGCAGCCTACATTGAGAGGCAAGCAGAGGGGGCAAACTGGGGCTATACTCCATCGAAATCTGAACTGATTTGGCTACTGTGTTTCATTGGGTAAGATCAGTGATCACTGATAAAAAGAAGGTTTGAACCAAAGGGGCTACAGAGATGTTAGTAAAGTGCTACCTAGGGGTTCTGGGAGAGCTAACTGCCAAATTTGGTCTTTGCCTTCAGAAAGGAACAAGGCAGACATTCTAACCAGGGTGATAAAGGCCTGGTTGGTGGAGCCAGAAGATTCAAAGCAGGAGATAGCTGCAGTATGTTGGTTAAGTGACTTGGAATTAAGGAGACTGCATGCCATGCATCATGAGTGTGGATAGAACGCTGTATTTTGTAAGAAAGGTTGACTCCGGCGTTATTAGACACAGAATTCAAAAGGTGGTCAGAAACTGCGACAGGTGTCAATCCATTGACCCTGTTCTAGGTGTGCACAAGCAAGGAAACATCTTAGTAGAGCATGACTGGAGACGATTGGCAGTGGATGTGACACACTACCAGCATGAGGCATATCTCTCAACGGTCAACTGTGAACCGGGTCAGATGGCCATATGGTGGGAAATGAAGATGGGCACTGCAGACAAGATTACACGTATCCTGAATGAGATATTCCTGGAGTAGGGCCCTGTGGATGATGGACAACAGCACTGCATTTCATTCAGAGATACTGAAGGAGATGCTTCACAAGTGGAATGTGCACTGCTTCTTCAGAGCAGCATACAGTCCAAGGGGAAATTAGATTTTGGAAAGACACCATCACATGATCAAAGCCATAGTGGAGAGGGGACGCAACTCACTGCTGGAAGTGGTATTCTGGTACAATATGCCACCCCGATCAGGAAGAATCCATGCCACACAGAGTGATATTCAGATATGAATGGTGGCATCTGAGTAAACCATCAGAAATCCCTGCAGAAGAGAGAGGGCCTGCCTTCATGCAGGTAGGGAATGAAATCTGGGTCAAGCCCCCCGAAGGCACACTGCACATCTCAGTGGAACAGAGGAACAATGACAGCTGTTAATTCCAAAAATAACATTTCAGTAGATGGAATGCTGTGTCACATCTTGGATGTTTGCTGAATTGTCACTGCATCAAATGACAAAGGTGGAGAGAAGGAGAACAAGGCTAAGATGGGTAGAGCAGGTGTTTGGACTTAACACAGTTGGACAGCCAACAACAAGAGTTAGATGAACCATAATTTATTCATCACATTACAGTTCCCTCATACCATACAAACTGACAAAGAAATAAAAGCTAATCACCCAGACATAATAATCAAAAGAAGAAAAGAAAAGAAGAAGAGAAATGATCAAAGTACAAAGACCTCGAAATTCAAGATGTGAGATATGTAGGTGAAAACAATTCCAGTAATAATTGGAGCAATGGGTATGATAAAAAAAATAAAAACACATAGAAATAAAAGTTTTAGCTATACCTGGACCCTCAATGCTACACACTATCCCAAAACTAGCCCTGCTAGGAACAGCCCACATCCTACACAAGAAACTATTAATTCAATAATACTACCCAAATGAAAACAATCAACTAACAAAACATTCTAGATAGTAAATATCTAATAAAATAAACTACCACCACCACATGTACTCCACAGGCCGAATACTCAACAGAAGAACACAACTCACATTACACACACAAATACAGTGCAAACACGAATACAACAAAAGACTGCAACCCAACTCCATAGCAAAACAAATTGATGCAACACAATACCAGGAAGAGTTTGCACTCACCCAACAACAAATAAAGGATACAAAATACAGCACACATCCCAGCAACTGGAGGTGTAACAGGTGATAGAGTGAAATTTACCTGAAACTACCAAATGTTTAATAATAATATATTATAAAATACATAAGGTAGGCACCAATTATTATAAAATACATAAGGCACTCTATGAATAAATGGCAGACAGTGCTACAACTCCAAACAAAAGAGGGATTCATGAAAACGAAAGCCATCCCCATTAGAAGAGGAATATTCCAGGGAGACACGCTCTCTCCACTCCTGTTCTGCTTGGCACTCACACCTTTTAACTGAATTGCTAAATAGAACTGGATGCAGATACAAATGTTACGGCAAAACAGTCAGCCACCTTTTATATATGGATGACCTAAAATTATACGCTAGAAATGATAAAGAGCTGGAAACACTACTACAGACAGTACATAGATTTACCAAAAAAATAGATATGAAATTCGGATTAGAAAAATGTGCCAAAGCAACCCTGAAAAGAGGAAAACTAGTTAAGAGTAGCAACATCACACTAGATAAAGCCAATGAAATAAGAGAACTAGACGAAAGCCAGCCATACAAATATTTAGGAATCAATCAACTAGATCGGATACAACACACACAAATGAATGAAAAAAATAAAGAAAGTGTACTATAGACGAGTTAGATCAATACTAAAAACAGAGCTCAATGCTAAAAACAAGATAATAGGTATTAACACTTTAGCCGTCCCAGTTATAAGTTACAGCTACAATATCCTTAACTGGACACTAAACGAACTATCTAAAATAGACAGGAAAACAAGAAAAATAATGACAGGATCTAGGATGCACCACCCAAAATCTGACATAGAAAGGCTATATATATACAACGTATGGAATGTGATAGGGGTCTTATACAGCTGGAAAACTATTATAAAATAACCACCATACGACTGCAAAAATACCTACTTGAGAAGCAAGGAAAACTAATACAAATAGCCACAAAACACGAACAAAACAAAAAGCTGTTTTCAGTATTTAAGGAAGCTGACAAATTCAAACAAGAAATACTACCTAATAAATACGAAGAAGAAGAAGAAGAAACAACAAAAGCTATAAAACAAATGAAATCCAAACTAAAACTAGAACAGAAATGGACCATGATAAAACGATGGCAAGAAAAGCCCCTACATGGTAAATACTGGGCTAAACTAAATGCAAAAGAAATAGACAGAGAAAAATCCCAGCAATGGCTGAGAAGCTCAGGACTCAAAGCAGAGACTGAAGGATTTTTAATTGCTGCACAAGACCAAAGCCTCCCCACCAGAAATTACCAAAAACATATACTGAAAAGAAACATAACAAGTAACTGCAGAATATGTGGCGATGGACAAGAAACAATAAATCATATTATCTCTGGCTGCCCAGTCCTGGCTAAGAAGGAATATATTCACAGACACGACAGAGCTGGGACCTATATACACTGGAAGCTATGCCAACACTATGGAATAACAACAGAAAAAAGATGGTATAAACACACGCCAGAAAAGGTCACAGAAAACGAGAAAGCAACCATACTCTGGGATATGCCAATACACACAGATTGTGCTGCCCAAGAGCAAGCACTGAGAACAAATTACATTAAATACAGAATAGACAACACATCAGAAAGTGATAAGTGCAGAATTTGTGGACAAAATCGTGAAACCGTATAGCACATTACCAGTCAATGTATGCCACTAGCCCAGAAAGAATATGAGACATCAGGACAATATAGCAAGAATTGTCCATTGGACACTTTGCAACAAGTATGGACTTGACAGAGCAAAAAAGTAGTACAAACATAAACCTGAAGGCATCATCAAAAATGATAATGCAAAGATTATATGGGATTTCATGATTCAGTGCAACCATGAGATAGAGAATAGGAAGCCAGACATAGTGTTAATTGAGAAAGAAAGCAAATGATGTTGGATCATAGATATAGCATGCCCAGCTGACAACAAGGTATGCAATAAGGAAGAAATAAAAGTCAAAAGATATGACAGGTTAGCTTGGGAGGTTAAGCAGTTGTGATTGATGAAAAATGTGATAGTAGTACCAATAATTGTCGGAGCCCTGGGGACAATGAGTAAAATTTTGAGAAGTACATGGAACAAATAGGGGCTGCAATAAGGGTGGATCACTTGCAGAAAACAGCACTGCTTAGAATTGCTTGAATACTCTGGATGGTGCTGGAAAAATAAGGGGAGTTACCTTAGTTCACTGGTAGTGAACAGTTGGCACCATAATACATCTCCAGCGATAGAAGCTGTGCAAAGACAATGAATAATAATAATAGTCAATAAGAAGAGCATGATGCGATTTGTAATAGACTGTTTGTTTAATGGTTTGAATGATATTTCAACAGATTGTCTGCCTTCTTCAGGTTCAAAATGTAAAATGAAAATAACCACAGAAACACAGAAATTCAAAATATAAACACACAGTCCACTCGGCACATTGTTTATCCATCACACCAACAACAATCGTTTTATTCTATCAACCAATTTTTCAGAGATGTCCATGTTTATGACAGTTTAAATTTACTAGCATCACAAGAACTGCACAGATAACAACACTCTACTCGCGACAAACAAACGTAACTCCTACAGTTCAACAACTTCAAATTATTAATCCCCAGGTTGGCTCATATGATTGCGGTCTTGTGACCCTTACATATACATTTGAACTAGTCATTGGAAACTCTCCAGAGAAGTTTATATTTGATCAGTCAAAAATGCAAACTCATTTAAAATTCTGCTTTGAGAACAATAAGTTTGTTCTTTTCCTGAAAGTAAAAGTTTTTCAAATGCCAACAAAAACCAAAGAAGTCACTTTTTATCACCCACCCAGGAATGGATTACTGCTACAAAGATGACAAAAAGTAATGACTTCACACATTAACATTCAAAACAATTTTTTATCACCCAATAGGTTCTATGTTTAAGTGAAGAATTCAAACAAAAATCAAAAGATAGTCAGAAATCAAATGAAAGCAAGACTGTGGAAAACACTTGCCCAAGAAAATCCATCACGCTAGAGAATAAGTCAGTCATAAATTTATCTAAGCTAAACCCTTCACTGGACAACATTTCTGTCCTAGAGTTTGGACTGAGTTTCTGCTCAAGCACTAAGAATTTCCCCAAAAATAAACTAGCTCAAGGGTTATTTCAGTTTGTCCAGTGTCACAAGCTTAGGGAATATCTTTTTTGAGAAAAATGGTAACATGGAATCAGAAAAGCTGCCGTCATTGGTCCTTACTTTTTTGAAGACAATAATGGAAATGCTGTTACTGTGAACTCCAAATGCTACATCGAGATGATAAACAACTTCTTTGTGCCTGAATTACAACAAAAACGTATGCCTATTCGACATGTGTGATTTCAGCAGGATGGGGCACTGGCCCACACAACCAGCGCATCAATGGATGTTCTTCATCCTCTCTTCGGTGACTGCCTCATTTCCAGGTTTGCTGACATTCCTTGCTCCTCTCCCCCCTCGGTTTCCTGAGTTGTCCATGTACGATTATTTTTTGAGCCCCATATATTAGACAATTTGAAAGAAGCTATTCATGTGGAAGATGCCCAAATCGACAGAGTAATGCTGGTGAGAGTGGAGACCAACTTCCAAGAAATATTTCAGAAATGCATCAATGAAAATGGACAACACATGACAGATGTGTTCTTTTCCACAGTTGATTTTAACAAATGCTAATTCAATATGAACACATTGATGTCAATAAAATTTGTTTGCAGCTAAGATTAATGATTTTGTGAATTTTTCAAAAACATCAGTCCTTTCTGCCCTACCCTGTAATTCTGGAAATGGAGGAAAACAATTTCATAAAAAAGATTGAACCCAGAATTTTACGGTCAGAACAAAACAACACCTGTATTTTATGGTCCCCGCAAAATACACAAAAAGTTCGAAAAATTCTCTCCAATGCACCTAATTTGCAGCAGATATGAATGTTGTACAGCCAAAATTTCAGAGTGGCTGGATGACTTTCTACTCCCTGTAGCAAAAAGATCAAGTTCCTATATTTGGGATACTTTTGATTTTGTGTCCAAAATTAACAACCTTTCTATGCATCAAAAAAGTGTCGAAAACTGTTTTTTGGTAACCAAGGATATTTCTTCACTATACCCCAATATTGACCATGAAGAGGGGTGGAAACATGCATGAATGCTTTTGAAAAACAGTCAAACAAAAGTATTCCATCTAATTTTCTCTGTAAGTTATTTAAGTTTGTGTTACAAAGTAAAACAATGAAGTTTGGACAAAAACTTTACCACCAGATGAGGGGTTGTGCCAATGGATACCCCATGGCAGTTAATTTCCCTGTCTTCATGACAAAATTCAAGACACAATGATGACATTCAAATCACTGCATGGTCATGAACCAATATCCTGGTTATAGTTCATTAATGACATCTTTTTCATCTGGGAAGGATCACAGCACAGTTTAGTTAACTTCTTGCATTTCTGTGACTGTTACGCTAAAAACTGTGGCTTTTAAGTTCAATATAAAATTTATGTCTAGTTTTTCAAAAACTAGCAGGAAGTTATTTTGCAAGCCCCATCATCCCACATTTACCTTCACTGCCACTTGGATCTTCTACATAATATAATTAGGTCAAAATCCAAAAGCACAATTTTTGAGGACAAAACAGATTTGAACTGAGGCAGAGGATTACTGGTAACATGCAAATGCTTTTGTACACCACTATGTCAAATATGATTACACCATGACTAAAGGAAATTGCAAATGACACAGCTAAGATTAGCAAGGAAAGTCAAATTTCTATGTGTAGGGTACTGTCCAAGGATTTATATGTCGGGTCCTGCCCAAAGATTTATGACAGACGATCTGTAGACGGGAGCTCCAGACATAGATCTCTAATCAGCACAGGAGCAGAAGTCAGTATGATCCCAGTGTCAGCAAAGGACCTCCATTATGGAAAGTGAAGCCAACTCTTAATGGCTGCCAATGGCTCCACAATTGAGGTGTATGGTTTCCACATCTTTTCTCCCAACATCAGCTCACAAAAATACGCAGGCATTCACCATCGCTGATGTCCATCAGCCCATTATTGGGGCAGACTGTCTTCGAGCGCACTTGCTACTGGTTGATTTGAAGGGGAGACGACTCATCAACAGCAACACATGCCCTTCTGTGTCTCTTGCAACATCTGCACATGCTGCCTCCTGCATAGCAACTGCCTCTCAGACTGAGAACAAATTCTCGAATCTTCTTACGAGTCACCCCAATCTCACTACCCTGACATTCTCCAAACCTACAGTCTGCCACAGAGTGACACACCACATCCCCCCCCCCACCCAGTGCACAGCCGTGCATGTCATTTATCACCAGACAAACTTGCTGTTGCAAAGGCCAAGTTTGACAGTATGGAGGCGTTAGGCATAGTTTGCCAATCAAGTCTCTGGTCATCGCCCCTGCATGTGGCACTGAAAGCCAAAGAAGGTGGGCAACCTTGTGGAGATTACCACCATCTCAACGCAGACATGATGCCCAGCTGCAATTCTATTCTGCACATACAGGACTTCTCAGCCCAGTTATATATGTAGGGTACTGCCCAAGGATTTATGATGGACAAACTGTAGACAGGAACTTCGCTGCATGCTAGCTAGGGAACTGGTCTGCAGAAAAGCAGACTTCCAGTTAGGCAGGACTTCTATGAAGCACGAGTTGACTGATGACTGTTGCCCTCATGTGTTTAACTAAATCAATCTTCCACCAACACACTCTGGTTCTCCGTTGATTTTTTTGTGTATAGCTTAACTAAAGCTATACATGCATCGCTTTAGCAACCAAAGTAAAATTTATGACAGAATTCCTTTAGTGATTAACTGGCATCAAAATTTCACTAGCATTTCAAAAATGTTACATGAAAGTCACCAGCATATTGCAGAAAAATATCATTTCAAAAAAATATTCCCTCAGCCACCTACCTATTATAGCCTTTAGATGCAATAAAAAGATAAGAGAAATATTAACCACTACCATTGGAGTTTCTGAATGCTGCACCTTGATAAACAGCTGCAAGAGAGGTAAGCCCTGTTCATTGTGCAACAACATGAGTCAAGTTAATTCCATCACAAATCATAACAGAAATGTTATGATTTAAACAGAAAATGAAACATGTAAAAATTCCCATTTGGTATACACAGCAGAATGCACGAAACATAACTTGATTTATGTTGGTTGTACAACAAACTAATTAAACAAAAGATTCAATGGGCACAGATAGGATGTCAAGCACAATAACAGTAGTTCGAGAGAACTTGCCAAACATTTTACATCAAATGGCTGCAATTTTGAGGAACACCTGAAAGTGCACATTCTTGGAAAATACTCTGACTCTACTACACTTTCAGTCCTTCAAATGCAAGATGACAAATATATTTGTGAATTACTAACGTCATACCCTGGATGAATGAATAAAATGATGGGTGAATTTCATCACATTTGCACAAAACTGTTCAACTAATTATGTTTTTTTTTCTATTTTTTCTTTCTTCTTTTTACCAGTTATAAAAGTGAAAACTGATGATGTCATTCTATCAAAATAGAAATGCAGGATTTCTTCATTTATATGTTGAATTTATGTGTTTCTGAGGTTTTACATTTTGACAGCCAACCTGAAGAAGACAGCCAACCTGTTGAAATATTGTTCAAACCATTAAAGAAACAGTCTATTACAAATTGCACTGCATTCTTCTTATTGTCTATTTAATCTCATGAAGAGTTGCAATAGTCTTTATAAATTAATAATAATAACAATATTTTAAAAAGATTGACCTAACTGCTCTTGAATTTTTGGACACAAAAGTTAAGTTTTCTGGAAGCAGAATAGTGACAGAGTTATTTTCCAAGCCCACATTATCCTGCATTTACCTCTACTGCCACTCCAATCATCCACATCATATAATCCAGTCAAATCCGAAATCCCAAGTTTTGAGGATAAAACGGACTTGTACTGATACAGGAGATTACTGGAAACAAGCAAATGCTTTTGTACACCATTATGTCAAGTGCGCTTACAGTGAATCACAATTAAAAGAAATTGAAAATGACATAGCTAAGATTAACAAGGAAAGTCAAACTTTCACACATAATTTTAGCAAACAAAGTACAAAATGTGACAAAATTCCTTTACTGATTAACTGGCACCGAAATTTTGCTGGCATTTCAAAAGTGTTACATGAAAGTTACCAGCATGTTGCAGAAAAATATCCTCGTTTCAAACATATATTTCCTCAGCCACCTATTGTTGCCTTTAGAGGAAATAAAAATATTATATAAAATATAAGAGAACTATTAGCTTCTACTTCTGACTCCAAGAAAACTAACATTGGAGTTTCTGCATGCTGTACCTTGAAAAACAGCCACAAAAGAGGAAAGCACTGTTCATTGTGCAACAACATGAGTGAAGTCAATTCCATCACAAATCATAATAGAAATGATATGATTTACGTGGAAGGTGGGACATTCCTATTTGGTGTATGTAGCAGAATGCACCAAACACAACTTGATTCATGTTGGTTGTTCAACAGAACAATAAAACAAGATTCAATGGGCACAGATATGACGTCAGACACAATAACAGTTGTTCGAGAGAACTTGCCAAACATTTGGCATCAAATGACTGCAATTTTGAAAAAGACTTGAAAGTGCATATTCTCAGAAAATATTCTGAATCTGCTACACTTTCAGTTCTCAAAATACATGAGAAGAAATATGCTTGTTAGTCATTAACATAACACCCTGGAGGGATGAATAATATGACAGAAGAATTTCATCATATTTACACAAAACTGCTTGATTAAATATTCTTTTTCCTTTTCTTTTATTTCACATTCATGTTGAATATGCAGCAATCTTATGTTCTCTTCATAGAACACTTATAATGTATGTATTACCAGTTCTTTTGGCATAGTAGATTTTTGCTATTCTTGTTTATGTTTCCTCACAGACATGTATATTCTAACAAGCCGCTTCTTAAATTTCGCACCTCTCTTGTTCAATAAACATTGAATTAAACTTGCAAAGCTGTTTATTTTCTCCTTTTGATTTTTAATGTTTATTTCAGCGAGTAACCAAACTATCAGTTTGGTCTCCCTGCTAAAAATTGGTGACCCCGTCTCAAGAACTTTCTGCTTTTGTCTGAAGAATCTTCTACCTTCAAATTTTTGCAGGAGATACAGCATTTAACTCTTGTTTTGGTGTAGAAATATTTTCTTCACACTCTTGTCTCATACAAAGGGAATTTCAACTTGTTTAATGCTATACCCAGCTTTTCTTATGTTTAAGCGGCTTATATAACTAGTGGCTTGTTGGTATCTCTCCGCCCGAGAATTTTTGAATACCAATCAGTTATTTTAACACAGCATGTCATCTCTACCAGTTTGGCACCTGAATCCACTTTCTTTCCCGTGTTAACCATCATTTTTGCTACAAATTTCCAGCAGTATGAATCCGTCGACCATACCAGTTTTTAATAGCGATAAGATATTCTGCTGATTTCCTAAACTGGACTATAGAAGAACTAAGAAGCATAGATTGTAAAACCAGAAAGACAATGTCCATATACAAGTTACCACATCTCAGAGACAGTGCCAATAGGTTATACCTACAATGGAAAGAGATGGGGAGAGGTCTGAAATCAATAGAAGATTGAGTAAAGATGGCAAAATGAGATATACAAGAGTATGTGAGAAGCAACCCTGAAAGATTGATTTCAGCTGCCAGAGAAGAGGAGAAAGAAGTTGTGGGACAGCAACAGAATACAAGAAAAGAAGAGAACAGGAGTGAGAAAGAAATACCTGGGGAAAAGAACTACACGGTTAGCATCTCAGACAAATACAGGACATCACAACATACAAGTCTTGGCTATGGCTGAAGAATGGAGATCTTAAGAAAGAAACAAGACTCATAATGGCTGCTCAAAGCCATTCATTTCAGACGAATATCATTAAGGCCAAAATAGATAAATCCGTGAAAAGTGCCAAGTGCAGAGTTTGTAATGAGAAAGGGGAATCTATTATGCACATAATAAGTCCCCGAAGTTAGCTCCATTCAATTTCAACCCTTTGGGATCTGAAATGGCTTTTCATTTTCAAACCAACAATATTTGAAACAAATCATGGCATCAAATTCTTTGACAAACAATGAGATAAAAGAAAGAGAAAATTTTGATACAGTTTTCACATTGTTGGCTCAAACCAGCACCACCATAACTGTCACAGCCAGTGCCAACTGAAACAATGACAAAACCAACAACAGTGATGACAAGGCAAATGAGGAAGAAAATGAAATCAATAAGAACCTCTATGTAAACAACAAACATGAAAATGACATAAAAATTTTAAACTGTCTGACCAACACACCATCATTTTCCACTTCTACTGCTGCCACCACAAGAAAGAAGATGCAACAGACAATTCACCCATCACTGCCTTTACTAAAATTTCCATCAAATGCATGAAGAAATTACTATCTAGGTGGACAGGTTAAAAAAGGCAAAACACATGTTGATGGAACAAGGAAGACATAAATTTAACTATCCCATTCTCCATCCAACAGGAGACAAAGTCAAAAACAATTACTTATAGAACAATTAGTATGAAAACAAAGACATTAGAACAAGCAACATAAAAAGGTAGAGAAAATGTCTAAAACTAAGCTAGGTATTAAATGTTGTGTCGCCAGGGAAAGAAAGTATAGTATGGTAGAAGTTAGATTCCCTGCTGAAAGAGGCAATAAAACACTCAATGACAATGCTGAAAAGTGAAGAACAGGTGACCATGCCAGTCTATCTTGACCAAAGAGTTGTCAAAATCAAAAGAGTTGACATCCTCCCAAAAATCACCATGTGTTAGTTGGTGGCAGCAGTTCTCTTTGATACATAACAGAAAACCAGAATTCTGCAAATGCAGAGGCTGCAGAAACAGAACTGGTCAGGTCAAGACTTAGAAATGCTCATTCAGGCTGATAATCAGGTCATGGAAATAGTACTAGACCTAATCAATCTACCAGATACTCACAACAATATATGGCCAATGAAGGTAGAAAGCTGAGGAGTAACTTGTGTGGTGACACAAGGTACCTTAAGGTTTTTTGCCCAAAATAAAAAAGAAAGAAACATGTTCACTACTTCTGCCATCACCACCATCACAGCAGCAACAACACAAAGAAAATCAGGAGCAATATCAATGGCAGAATGCTGCTACAACAACAGAAACAGCAACATTAACTGAAAGCCCACCACCCACCCACCCACTCAATAATAACAACAAAGCAGAAAGCAATGACCTCCAAGACATTCCCCCCACCCCACCAAATACGACCCCATGTAGTGTGGTGAAAGTGATGAGGAAGAATAGCAACAGATAATGAACAAAAAAACACAAACATGCCAACAAAAAAAGCAGGCAGACCCAACAGACAGAACTTCTCAACAGCAACATACCAACACCACCACCAACACTTCCAACACCATCATCACCATAGACACAGCCACCAGCACAAAGACTAGCAAATACAATCATGCCCACAAATCAAAAACAACAACAAAAGTGTCACAAATTTCACTGCCATAAACACAACAAAGCACTAAAGGAACACATACACAATCACTCAGGCATCACTCAGAGCAATTTCATCGCATCAACAAACAATACACTAACATACATAAAAATCATACAAATAACACATACAAGGGGGTACTGAAAAGTTCCTGGTATCGCAAAAGGTAGAACTGTTACCTTTACAGGGGAGTACGACAACTATTTAGGAAAAGATAACTATTTAGGAAAAGATAAGCAAAAAATCACAATGGTATACAATATATCTTTCTCTTTTTTGCAGATTTAACACATGATGGTAGCTCCTACAGTGGATTTTGGTAAAATTGAAGCATGTGCAGTCATGAAGTTTCTTGTGAGGCAAAGGAGCAGCAGAAATCCATGGCATGATAAAAGAGGTCTTGAAGGATGGCTGCTCATCTTACTCCACAGTGAAAATCTGGGTGTCAAGATATCGGACTGGTCATTTTGAAGTCATAGATGAACCTCAGTCAGGACAGCCAACTTCCATGACCACAGAAGACAAAGCTAATGCTGTGCACATCATGATTCTTGAGGAGTGCCGGATTTCAGTTAAAGTCATAGCTGAGACTCTGGGGATTTTCCGCGAAAGAGTTGACCACATTGTCCACAACATTGTGGACCTGAGAAAGCTTTCTGCAAAATGGGTGCCAAAATGCCTGAATGCAGATCAGAAGTGCATCACAGTGACAACAACAAGGGCGATTTTGGACCAGTTTGCAGAATGAGAGGCTGATTTTATGGCTCGTTTAGTCACCATGGATGAAACTTGACTTCATCATCCTGATCCCCAGATCAAGCAACAATCAATGGAATGGTGCCACAGTGGTTCACTGCATCCCAAGAAGTTTCGGATCTAGAAACCTCTTGTACACCTTCATATAACACCATAAAAAACAAGTGCCTGATGGAGTAGAGAATTTCAGAAAAAACATTAACAAGACTTTATAAAGAACCGTTCATGGAAACACTCACATCTAACCAGAGGGACAGAACATCTATCTCCCCTCCCTCATAAGATCACTCTCTAAGTAGCTCTATCCTCTGTTCTTCTTTCCTACTGTTTAACACGGCCATGTTCAGAATAGGAAGTATGAAATCATGTAACCTGGCAGTCACCTTGGTAACAGGGCCACCTACTCAATGACCTCAGGTTAGTGGGCATAAATGTTGTGGCTGTCAGTGAGATCAGACTTTACAATCAAGCTTTCATGCTCATTTTCAGTGGATATGAGATTTACTTATATCCATGTCAACCAGGAATGGTGGGTGGGACTGCAATATTGTTCTGGAAGGGTCTGAATATCAAGATAAGGACCATCTTCCTGGATCCAGAGAGTAAGTCGGTGGTCCTGGATGCGAACAGTAATGACTGGGATGCTTTCAGACTAGTGGCTGTTTACGTTCTGACAGAGGTAGGACAACTGGATTGATTTCTTCAGACAATGTGGCTATAAAAGTTTTGATAAAACTATAAATCATCTCTTTTACATGGATGATTTAAAGCTCTTTGTAAAAAATGACCAGAAACTACAGGGCTTACTAGCAATTGTAAAACAGTTTAGTGATGACATCAGAATGGAATTTGGCCTTGATAAGAGCACAAAAGCTACCTTTATAAGAGGGAAAATGGTAGAAACATCTAATGTCAAACTTGACCGACAGAATGTTATAAAGGAGTTAGAACCAGAGGATTACAAATAGTTAGGGGTATATGAAAGTGATGGAATCAAACATTCAATGATGAGGGAAAAGATCAGAAAAGAATGTTATCGCAGGATAAGGGCAATACTCAAGACAGATCTAAATGCAAGAAACAGAACTGAAGTGACTAATACTTTAGCCATACTGGTTGTAACTTACAGTTTCACTATTATTAACTGGTCAATGAGTGGAATCTGTGAGCTTGATAGAAAAATTTGAAAATTGTTGACTATGAATAGAATACACGACTCTAAGGCAGATGTATAACGACTTTACTTGCCAAGAAAAGAGGGTAGCCATGGACTTTTATAACTCTTACAATTGACACTGAAGATTGCCACAATTGGCTTAAACATTCATCTGAAAAATTCTGATGATTGGATAAAACTTGTCTTAAAGCACAAAAACAAGAAAACTCAATAACAAAACAAGCAATGAAATATGCAAGTGAATTCCAAATACAGCAAGTTCCAGAATTAGTTGTACTGGAAACAAGCGCAGAAAAAGCCAAATGCATGAAAACCCTTGCTAAAACTGCTGCCTTAGATATTTGCACTGATAAATAACAAGAAATACCTCTCAATGGTAAATACTCAAAGTGAACAAATAATGCTGATGTTGACAAAGCCCTTAACCATCAATGGTTAGCACCTTCTGGCTTAAAATCAGAAACAGAAGGGTTTCTCATAGCAGCCCAAGATTAATTCCTACCTACAAGAAGCTGTAAGGAAATATAAAAAAATAGTGCTCATATGAATTGTTCATATCGTATGAAAAATATTATCCATGCGATTCCAAAAACATTTTAATCTGTAAACATTATCAAAAGTACTTTTAAATGTACATAATACCAAACACCTTTTACTGTCATCTTAAGATCACACTATCATCTTATCATCAAGTTATTTTTAAAACAAACTTTTAATTTTCTTATGTTTTGACAGACATTCTCTAGAATAATACTCTGTGCAAAACCAAAAATATAATCATAATACCAACTTGAACTTCTAATTGTCTCTCGAGTTCTCTGAATGAAACTTGGAGTTAACTTGTTTAAATACAAAGTAAAAGCCAAATATGACAACAATACGGTAATTGAAAATTGCAAATACAAACACAGAAACCTTATCACGGCTTCGATAGATTACAAGAAGGCTTTTGATGGTGTCCTCCATGCATGGATCATCAAGACCCTGGAAATTTACAAGATAGCTCCAACAATTGTGAACTTTTTAAATGTAATCATGAATTCATGGAGAACCACCCTCATTTTAAACCATACACAAGGATATACCACCTCACCAGACATCAATATCATCTGAGGTATCTTACAAGGTGACTCATTATCACTATTACTATTCTGCCTCGTGCTTTTCCCTCTATCCATGCAACTGAATAATGTTAAGAGAGGGTATAAGATCTTTGATCAGAAAATCAATCATCTACTCTATATGGATGATCTAAAACTGTTTGCCAAAAACAACAAAGATTTAGAAGAGCTCCTGAATATTGTCAAAGAATTCAGCTCTGATATAGGTATGGAATTCGGACTTGATAAATATGCAATGGCTACTTTCAAGACAGGGAAGTTCATAAAGGCAGAAAACATAAAACTTGATACCACCACAGTTATTCGAAACCTAGACGATTCTGAAGTGTACAAATATCTGGAAACCAATGAAGCTGATGGTATCCAGCATTCTAGAATGAAAAAGAAAATCTGCAAGGAACGCTATCGAAGGGTAAGAATGGTCCTAAACTCAGAATTAAATGCTGCTAACAGAATTAATGCAACCAATTCTTTGGCAATTCCAGTAACCACATATAGCTTTGGTATCATTAAGTGGAGTTTCACTGACATGCAAAATATGGACGGAAAGATCTGTAAAATCTTTACAAGGTACCGAATGCACCACCCAAAATCAGATGTAGACAAGATTTATCTCCCAAGAAAAATAGGTGGAAGAAGCCTGATACAGTTCACATAATCCTTCAAACCAGCAATAATAGACCTTGAAACGTACCTAGTACAACAAGTGATGTGCTCTTACGACCTGCATTGAAGCATGAAGATTCCAAGCAAGCTTCAGTTATGAAGCTTAGTCAGAAATTTAAAAAGTCTCTTGGCCTACAAGTTAACAATAAGATTGACCAAAGACACCCAAATACTGACAGATGCAGAAGACTGGTGGCTATGGATGAGGAGTAGTGACCTGAAGGTAGAGACAGAAGCACTTATATGTGCAGCACAAGAAGAAGCATTAAGTACTAATCATGTGAGTGCATAATCAACAACACTACCAAAATAGACAAATGCAGAATGTGTGGTGAGAGGGATGAAACAGTATGGCACACCATTAGCGAATGCCTGAAACTGGTACAATACAATTACAAAAGATGACATGACAATGTGGCAAGAATAATCCATTGGGAGCTCTAAGGAAATTACGGCCTACAAAGAGCTAAGATGTGGTATGAGCAAACCCCAGAAGGAGTCACCGAAAATGAAGATTGCAAAATCCTGTGGGATGCAATGATTCAGTGAAATCACCTGACCAGACATTGGAAACCAGACACTGTCGTGGTGAATAAAAAAGAAAGAACTTGCATGAAAATCGACATAGCATGTCCTGGTGACAACAGCATCAAAGCGAAAGAAGAAAAACTGAACAACTACAATGATTTGAAGAGGGAAGTACAAAGGTTGTGGTCAATGAGGAGAGTAGACGTGATACCAATAGTAATCGGTGCACTTGGAAGTATCAGCACTCAGTTACCAACATGGCTCAAAAAGATTGGTACAAATGTAAAGACAGAAGACCTACAAAAACCAGCATTGCTTGGAACTGCAAGAATTCTTTGCAGGGTTCTTGCAGCATGACCAGTAAACAAGTGTCACCTTAGTCTGCTGGCAGTGGACAGCTGACACTTTCCATCATACCCAGCAAAATAAGCTGAGAGTTTTCATCAAATGATAATAATAACAACAACAATAATAAGCAGAAATGTTGGTGATAGGCTGAGTCAATTAAATCAACTTCAATGTGACAAATTCTGGATGGATGAAAGGTAAAGTGAATCTTTTGGGTATTTGAACTCAGAACACACAGTGACATAACTAAAAGTATTCTCTCTGTAATTCCACAACTTAAAAAAAAACATCTTAAAACTATTAATTTCAACTCCATTCATTGTGTACTTGTTAAACTAAGGGATATTATGTAGCATTATAGAACAAGGATAAATACCTTAATTCTCCGTCAAGAAACCTTTGTATCATCATGTTTTCTGAGGTGGTCATTTTTCTTTTTCTTCTTCTTGGAGCCATCTTCTTGAAATCTACCAATTACTACCATTATTATTCTGTCTTACAGACATTTGCAAACACAAATTTTAATATTTGTAGACATTTTTTCACTTGCCAGCGATAAATAAAAGCTGGTCAAGAATATTATTTCTTTTGACAGCTTATCAATACTTATTGATTCCAAACTTTGACATAACTAAGGGCAAAAAGGAACTGTTCATACTCAGCTGATCAATACCATAAAAATCTTTTCCAATATCTTAAATGAAGAACATCTAAGCAAAGAAAGAGGAAAGACAAAATCTGGACCCAAAACATTCAAAACTTATAAGAATACATTTTCAATAAATATCAATATAGTATCACCAATATTTTGGTGAACTCTTGTAGGAAATATTTCCTTTGAGCAAAATATTATTTACAAGTCTTTGGAATTTTTTCAGAGATATTCATCTTAAAATCTTTACAGTAGTTTCATTAAAAAATATTTACCTAGACTCTTTACATTCTTTTTCTCTCTCTTTATATATATATATATATATATATATATATATATTCTGTCTTACATGAATTAGAAGCAGCTTGAGCTATATAAACAAAGTTGAATGCACACAAGGTATGTGTGTTGTTAGTTTGTCAGGCAGCTGTATTTTGAACTAACACACACACATTGTGTATGTGTGTTTGATTTTATATATATATATATATATATATATATATATATATATATATGCACACACATACATACACATAATATATATATACACACACACATGTACATACATATATGTGTATGCTTGTATGCATGTATGTTTATTCAGTAAAATCAACAAAAATAGTATGTGATCAACCTATGAACAGTGGAAAATCCAATATTTTGGACAAAGTCTTTTTCAGGGAAAGGTTGACAAGAGTGAAATTTAAAAAACACAGCAGAATTTGACATCCTCTAAGTTGCAAAAAGAAAAAGAAAAAAAAAGAAAAAGAAAAGAAAATGGTAAATTGCACTGAAGAAGAACTCTATCTGAACCATCGATTGTCACTCCCCACAGCAAGTTAACTGTACTCTATTGATATTACTGTATAGTAACAAGTCTTGCTAACACAGACCAATCCTGTTTCCTTGGAGTCTGCTTAATTGTTTAGCACATTTATATTGCATTCCATAAGCAATGATTTGAGATCATTGAAAGACTTTTGCGCTTCCTTAAACTGTTTTATCTAAAGTATCACCTTGTGAATTGCAACCTTGCCTCTCAGCTTATTTGTTCCAGTAAAAATATTTTTGAAAATCTTGTTAGATAGGTAAGTAGTGTTTTCTGTCTTCAAGTGAAATGTTTATCCATAAAGTGTTAGATAAATCACTACTCATCCAGTTGTAATGGAACCAAATGTTCGTCGCAACAATGAGATATTCTGACAAAGCAAACATAGTGAAAACTGAAAAATAGAAAAAAAGAGAATAAAAGAAATAAACAATACAATTTAATTCATTTACCATTGTAATTATTATTAAAACATGAACATGTATAGGTGTCTATCTATTTGTCTAAAGACATACACACACACACTATATATATATATATATATATATATATATATATATATATAGTTGAAATTTATAGAAAAACAAAAGACGAAGACAGGTGTATGAACAACAAGCAAGAGTATTAGTTTGACAATCGGGAAAAATGAAAAAGTTTACATTTCGAGCCTATGCTCTTCAACAGAAAGGAATAAGAGAAAATAAACAAGGAGAGAGTGAAAAAAAACTTGTAGATTTCAGCAGTCCAGCATGGCAAATGATTGGGGAAAAAGTGATTGAAAGAAAGGGAGATAATAATAAAAAAAGAGGTCGAATGAAAGGGAGATAATAAAATGCTAGTGATCCCAACAAGAGAAGGTGCGCATACGTGTGTGTGTGTGTGTGTGTGTGTGTGAGAGATAATAAAGTGCAAGTGATCCCAACAAGAGAAAGTGCTCATGCATGTGTGTGTGACTGATAAATGTGCATGTGTAACGTGTGTGTTGTGTGTAGTAGTTGATGTGTGCACGCGTGTGTGTCTGTGACCAACAATGTGCATGTGTATGGGGTATATATGTAGGTGAAAGTTATTTTTCTCTATGTATGTTGCGTGTGTTAATATGTGTTGTGTGTGAATGTATATATAGCCTGTATTCAAGTATATGTGCTTGTGTGAGTATATATTGTCTTCAGGTATTATGTGTTTGTAAGTGTGTGTGAGTGTGCATGATGGTGTGTGGTATATATACTGAGTTAAACAGTGTATGTGGATGCTCTTATAGTGGTATGTGCAGTGATGTTATTGAAGATTGTGTGGAGGTGTGTGGATGATGGCGTGTAGTGTGGGTGCTGGGAAGTGGTCAGTGCTAGTGTGTTTGGAGTGGTGCGGGGTTGGTATCAAATGAAGAGAGGGGGTGAGGTTGGTGTCAGATGAAGAGAGGAGGTGAGTTGAGCCGATGTGGCACAAAAGAGCAAAGAGAGAAGATCAATTCTTATTCATGGCAAAGGTAGGAGTCCGGATGGCCCCTATGCAAAGACAATTCAGACACAAACAGACGTTGTAGCGAATGACTGGTAGAGCAGAAATGGCGCAAGACTGGGGTATCATTGCCGAGTCTGATGTCTCAGAGGTGCTCCGTGAACCAGTTAGCCAAGTGGCGTCCCGTTTGACCAATGTACAGGGGAAGGACAGGGAGAGCAGGAGATGCAGTAAATTACATTACTACAAGTGCAGGTAAAGGACTCAGTGATGTGATAGAATCGATGGTGGGTACCTGTGAGGATGGTGGTGTTGGAGAAGTAGGAGCAGGTGCAACAGCATGAGTGGGAGCAGGGAAATGAGCCAGGCTAAGAGGTAGAGTTAGGGAAGAAACTGTGAACCAGGAGGTCACACAGGTTATGGGCTCGTTTGAGGGAGGGAGGGGGTAGGTTGGGGAAGGTGTATGAGGTGGAGGGGTCAGACTGGAATCGCCAGAAGGCTTGGAGAATGGTGCGTTGGAGGGGTGGAAAGTGAGGGGAAACAGGAGACGGGCAACAGCAGGGCGGGTGTGGGGAGAAAGAGTAGAGGCACGGTCCACCACAGATCGTGCCCTGGCAAGGGTAGTGTGGATAGTGGTGAGGGGATATCCATGTAGGATGAAGTGGTGAACCACGAGTTGAGACTGAGTCTCAAAGTTATGGTTGTCACTGCAGAGCCTGCGCAGATGGAGGAATTGGGAGTAGAGGACAGAGAGTTTGGTGTATGTAGGGTAGGAGAAATTAAGGTAGGAGTGTGAGTCAGTGTGTTTGTAGTGGATGGAGGTAGTGAGAGTGGAGTGTGTATTTGCTTACACAAATTTTATTCTTTAACAATGACAGTATGCCTGAATGGGTACCTAGCATTTTAACTGACCATCTCCAGCCAAAATATTCTACCTGTTTTATATTCAAACAAGCCAGGTCCAGCCTCTCACAACTAACCTACAATATCATTCAGAAAATAAACAATCACAACATCAAAATCTTAAAGCTACAATATCACATGGTCACATGATCAACCAGATTATTGGATGTTGTTAAACATCACTGGTCACAATATGCTTTGCATTGTTTTAGCTTTCAAATGATGCCACCCCAAGCAGGCCAACATTAGCCCTGATCAGGAGGTTAATCTACTGCAAGGTTACACATTTACAGCTGAGTGGACTGGAGCAACATGAAATGAAGCTCCTTGCTGAAGAACACGACATGCTACTAAGTCTAAGAATCAAACCCTCAATCTAGTGATCCTGAGTGCAAAACTCTAACCACTAATGCCACACACCTTCAAGAAGCTACAATATAAGATATGATTCATTCAAAACAATATGAACAAGTAAGCATTGCACTTGACAGAATAATCTGAGTAGTAAAGGGTTAAAGTGATTCCAACATCACTGCCTTAGCAAAAATGGCAATATTAAATTTTGCCAATGATAGTTGAATAAGTCTGAAAGATGATGCAAGTTGTCTCCTATGTTAGCTGGAAAAAGGGAAATAATTTTGGTCATTGATTAACATCGTTTTTTCCTCCTCACAGATTTATTTCTAATTGAATTGTAACCATTTGTATATTAAATATGTTAAAACTAACATCTCTAAAACAATACGGAAATTCATGAGATAAAATTATACCAGAGGAAGACAATTGAAGATTAAGTCCTCTTCTTCCTCACGTTTATTCTTTTTCAAACTATTTTGTTTTACTTTTTTCTTCATTAATAACAAGGCTAACAACACTATGGAAGGCTGTTCAGGCTAAAAACATTGATTGTCTAATTTCAATACTTCAGTTTCATTGGGCAGTTTGATACATTATTTACATTTGATGGATATTTTTCCTCATCCTGTTTGTTGTTAAAACAATGTTTCAGCTGATATACCCTCCAACCTTCATCAGGTGTCTTGGGGAAATTTCAAACCTGCGTTCTCATTCCTAAGATATTTTTCAATGTTATTATTAAAATTATTATTATTATTATTCAGGTCACTACCTGGAATCGAATTTGGAATCTTGGGTTTAGTAGCCTGCACTCTTAACCACTACACTATATGCCAATGGGGCAATTATGGAGTGAATCTTAGGGCTTATATATCTAATATTTTCCTATCCTTCCTTAATACCGGTTCCCATATGCTACTCATATCTGCACTCGGTCTGCTTAGGAGATTGTGTCCTAGCATATATGCTGCTTCTATCAGTTTTCGTATTTTCCAGTGGTGTTCTGTCTATTATTTTAACTTCATCCCACAGGGGGAGGTGGTCTCCATTTTTCCATACATGATCAGCTATACCCGATTTATCAATATCTCCTCATGTCACAGCTTTGCAATGTTCGTCTACCCTTATTTTTAGGGGGTGTCATGTTTCGCCTTTGTATAACCTACCACAGCTGCATGGGATGGAGTACACGCAGTCTTTAGTCATATTCTCTTCAATTGGTGGTTTTACTCGAAGGATATATTTGCAAAGTGTTGTATTACTCTTGAATACTGTCCTGATGTCATATGGGCCGCATATCTTTTGTATCTTTTCGGAGAGGCCTTTCACATAGGGTAAACAGACTGTGGACAGTTTATTGGTTTCATCCTCTCTTCTTAATTGGAGTGGATAGTTGTTACTAAATAGATTGTTACTTAGCTTGATTATTTCTTCATGGTGGGTTGATGTACAAACAACTGACTGAACACTATAGTAAACTACCACACATGTACGGTTTCCCTGAGTTCACCAGTTGGGACTTTGGTGAACAGACTTATCACAATCAAACAAACATAGGTATCTAGTTATCAAGCTCAGTACTCACTGTTCTGAGTTCAAGTCTCACTCACTGTTTTTCAGGGTCATTAATCATCATTACCGTCAACATCCTCAACATCATTTAAACCTGCTGGCACAGTTGGAGGAGCTGATGAACTGGAGGACAGCATTGAGCTCTGATGTCTTTAGATTGATGCAATTAATATAGGTGATGAGTAGAGACACTCAGCAAATCCACCCACCAACAAAATATAGCCTCATGTCTAGTCAAATGGAGTAGGTAATTTAAATGTAGTTGAAACAAATATTTGTAGCATGTTTTAAAATCACGTAGATGTAAAGTGGTTGAGTGAATATGGTACAGGACTGCCAGCTCACAAAACTTGAGTTTAATTCCACTGCAAGTATATCAATCTATATTTAGAGGACCCTTAACTCAGCAACAAGTATCAGATCATCTGGCAGTATAACATGAAATAGACTTGCACCATAAACAGATTTATTTCTTACTCAAAGTCATTGAAGTTTATAACGTCTCTCTGAAAGCTTTACAAGTTAATCATTATCATTACCACTGACATACACTGCCGACATGTTTCAATTAACTTTGAAAATAATTAATTTAAATGAATTTAGTTAAATAATCAAATTTTTCATTATTAAACAAGTGTTTGGAACATGGATGGTTTTCATATAAAATCATGATGAAAGATTTTAATAGAAATGCATTTAGATGAGAGTGTTTGTGTTACAGAAGCAGAGGAATCTCATGTGGGTTAATAACAAAAGGGTTAAACTCCAGTTAGGTAATATGTACTTTATTCAAAGCATTACCTATGATAAAAGGTAAACACATTGAATCATTGTGATGGAAACCAACACACATATGATATACAGAAACGAACATATACACAAACCAACACACAGACACATACATATAATATACAGAAACTAACACACATAATATACAACCAACACACATATATAATATAAATGCACATCAAAACATCACATGCACAAACTCACAAAAAGAAAAATACAAAAACATGACACTTGTTATCAATTTAGCAAAGTGTAACAGTTTCTGTGAGAAAACATCAATGACCAAATTGACTGGATCTCAAATAATCAGAGGCTTAATGTTTTGTATCTAGTCACAACTGAGTTCATAACTGTCTGCAAGGAGTGACAGCACTGTAAAACTGTTCAGTTTCATTGATTTACATCACTAAGTTCCAATCCCTTCCATGAGAAAAAGTTCTTTTGATTGATCAGTAGCACATCATATATATATATATATATATATATATATATATATATATATATATATATATATATATATATATATACGGGGTAGGAATCTATGCTTGATCTGATTGATGATACATGAAGCAGAAATAAACATCAATCTCTGGGATCTTTATGGTTTGAGAAAACAGCTACCCAAACATCAATACCTTCCTCTTCTGCTTCCTCTCTAGAATTTTCTTAATGATTGATAGCCATTGTTTAAAGTATCTTTAGTTCAGTGCTGACATATCTGTAAGATTGTCTTAAGATTGGTGCTGCACTAATTTAGACTCCTGGTAAGTGAATTCTGCAATACAACTTCAATTCCTGGTTGAGCCAGTTTTGCTTGCTTTTAGACATGTCTTGAAAATTTGGTTACAGGTTCTATCTTACTTCTTCTGGTTGTTTTCAGGGTTTCTAAGATTGGTTAGGGGAAGGAAATAAGTTATCCTCGGGCTAGACACTTCACCTGAATACATGTAACAAACTGTACTCCATTAAAGCTACCCATGGGTAAGTGATGATGTTAAGCATGGTGATGCATTAAGTGCAGGAATATAAAATAAAGGTTCACGAGTTCAAGCCCTGTCTGATCATATCTACTAATATATTGGTAGATGGCGAGAAACATTAAAGCACAATAAATCATATACAAAAAAAAAAAAAATGAAAGTTAAGACTAACAATATAAAAATATTATCTGTCAGTACTTCATTGTTAAGTTTGGTATCACTAGTTTTCAAATTATGAGAGTTATTATTTATCAAGGACACTAGACTGACTACCAATGTACAAACCAACATTTAGTATGTTATCACTGACAAAGTGCTATAACACTGTCAAAGACAATATTGAACAGTTTAGAGCACTCAGCTTATAAATGGTAAGCTTAACTCTTTAGCAGTCAGAATACTCTTTCAAATGTAATGCATAAGCATTATTACATTATTCAAATTGTTTTGAATTAATCATGCACTATTTGTAGCTTTGATATTTCAATGATGTGATTGTTTATTTTTAGAATAACATTATAGGGTAGGTGTGAGATGCCAGATCTGGATGGTTTGAATGTAAAACAGGTACTACAATATTTGGGTCAGATATGGTTGGTTTAAATGCTAAACGGTTAATCCTTTAATGACTATTTTTCTCAAGAAATATTATCATTTTCAATTAACTTTGAAAATGGTGAAGAATTTTAAGGAATGTAGTAAAATATCTTTGTCATTCTTCCTCTTGTGACTATGTCATTAGAAGAAAATAAAACAGTAAGGCTCATAAAGAGGCACAGTTCACTGTATTTATCAGTAAGGGAAGAATTTTTGACTGTTTATAACTTGCATTTTGAGAAGAACCTTTAGTACAAATGTTTCTAGCCACTGTGCCATTGCACACTTGCATGTTACAAGTGTGTCACCAATGGGCCAAAGTTTTTAGAAGTGAGTTGGAAAATGTCAAAATATTCAGATACCTTTCCAATGCACTATTTTAGTGCAAGTGAATTTCTTTGCATTAAAATGCAATGTATCCACCCATCTCTATTTTAAAGCAATTTTAATATTGTTTTATAAAGCAAAACTTATAAAAAGTTGGTGTGTCACTATAACATTTTTAGCAGTTCATTCAATATTCTATGGATAAAAATCGGTTGAATATGATTATTTTAGTAGATTGGTGTCACAATGTTTTTGTAGAAAGGGGTCAAGATCAAACTCTTAATGCCATAGAAACTGGAAAATTTTCTCATAAGCATAACACTTTCTAATAATTCCTGCTACAAACCACAATGAAAACATCTTTCAGTTAGTAATAAATTCCAATTGCTGTGGTGGAAGAGAAATATTCTTTCCCAGAATAATACTTTTAGTTCAGTGCAAGTAACTTTTCACAGTAGTTCCTAATATTCATTCTCTACAGCTTTATATAATTAACTCCTGGTCTGTAGAAGAAAGTGTTCTAGATAAAGTTTAACAAAATTCTTGAAGACTTAAATTATATTGGAGAGAGATGTGTCATATACATTGTTGTATATTGTTACATAATTGTTGAGGTGCTCATTGCATGGGTGTGAAAGACTTTGTTCATAAAATGAAAAACAGCAAAACTAGCTTGTTTCAGTTTCAAGTATGGTAAGTGTATCTGTATACATAAATACATGTGTGCATGCAGGTATGGCTGTGATAAGAAATTTGCTTCCCAACCACATGGTTCTAAGTTCAGTCCTACTGTGTGGCACCTGTATGGCAACTGTTTTCTACTATAGTCTCAGACTGACCAAAGCCTTGTGAGCAGAGTTGGTAGGCAGAAACTAAAAGAAGCCTGTCATATAGTTATATAGTAGTAAATGAATGTCACTGTCACACAAGCAATGCCATTTATTTTCAATATACTGCAGGAACATATCTGGCCATGGGGAAATATTACCTTGCTTGGAAATATATGAAGGTTGGCAACAGGAAGAGAATCCCTCTCTAGAAAATCTGCCTTAATAAACTTTTCAACCCATGCAAGCATGGAAAGGTGAGCATTAAAATGGTGATGATAAATAATTAAACATATTCAAATTTATTTCATTGATGCAACAAGGAAATTCATAAAGAACCCATACTTCCATCAACATCATTATCATTGTTGTTTTTCAAGCTGAAGAAGCCTCTACATAGTCACTCAACCAGTGAGAAATAGCAGCAAAATTTACATTGAATCACTTTATTTGTTTTAAAAAAGGAAGACACATTGGATAATGAATTCCTTGATATACTATGTCTGAAAAAAAAGATGACTTGGTCACAGAATACCTTTGATCAGATGCCTACTCAATCAAACTGAACCTCAGGCTAAACATCATTGTCACTATTGTTGTTTTAATAGTTTGTTTTTCCCTACTGACATAGGTTGGATATATTTTCAAAACCCTTCTTAATTCTGCATCATTTTTTCGGTGAAGTCAGCCCAATCATGTTCTTTCAGCTCCCTCTGCCACAATTACTTTACACTATTACTCAACATATCCATTTACACAAGCACAACCATCTCTCTCTTAATTCCCAGGTCGCTCCACTCATGTACAGTTGCTCTTTCCACACACCAAATAGATTATACTCATCTCATACAGCCACTACTACAGACCCAACTTTATTGAAACATAAAAAAAATACCTAGTTGATTAACTCCAGGACAAACCTGATCCAGTATATTTATGATTAAAAGTGTTCCAATTTTTATTAAGACACAGTATACTCAGGATTATTCTTTACAATGTGTTCTTCCTTTTATAAGGCAGAAGAGTGTGATATAACCCTTTAACATTTAAACCAACTATATTGACCCCAAATATTCTACCTATTTTATGCTCAAATTGGTCATATCTAACCTCTCACACCTATCCTACAATGTCGTTCTAAAAATAATCAATCACATCATCAAAATCTTGAAGACCACAAGATAATTCATGGTAAGTTCAAAACAATGTGAATGGATAAGCATTACGTTTAACAGAGTAATTTGAATGCTAAAGGTTTAATGGAAATGTGGTTGGTTTTTCTAAACTGGTTGAGTGACCATATAGGAGTTTCCTCTTCCATTCATATAACAGCTGTTGTTGTTAACCATGTTTTGTCTTGGACCAGCCCTGACTGAACAGACCTACAATGAAAGATATTCCAGCCATGACTTGTTTCTAATCTGTTTATAAATCTAAGAGCACATTGTTCAGTGTAGCCTTCCTGTTTTAAGATGACTGGATGTGGTTTGAGGGATTTTGGTTGCCATAAAACACAAAAGCATGAAAGATGAAGGTTAATCTAAAAAATATTAATTATTGCTAATGATCAGTAATAATTAACAAACTCACAACATTTTCAGGCAGAAAGCTATTTCTGTGTCTTCTAGCAGTTTCCCTGATTCTGATACTAAAACAACGAAATGTTTTCGCTCTAGCTCATCTCCGAAATAATTTTGAAATAACCAAGTACAGTAACTAGCACCATTGCTTTTCCATTTTATTGGCAGAAATTAATAAACTTGTCTCTAAATTCATTGTTTCTTACCATCAACAAACATTTTTCTTGTTATTTGTGCATTTTCTTAATTTAAAACAACAGAAAAACATAACTTTGTAAACAAGCTGTGAAATAGAATACAAAAAAACATTCCTGAGTACAAAAAAAGGAAAACAAGAACCAACTCAAAGATAAAACTGTCTGAAAAAAATTGGAATTAATTTTTTATTTATTTAAATGCCTTTTCAATAAAATTTGGTATAACATAAGAATATAGGCAATTAAATTCTTAAAAACAATACAAAACAACAACAATCTCAAACAGGTCTTTGGAATTCATTCTTTGTGGGGGTAACTGAGAAAAATAAAACATTTCTCACTAAAATCTACAAAAATTAGGTATGATAATAATAATACTATTATGTACTTATTTTTGTTTTGGTGGGTGATATGAGATAAAAGACAATTTTTATTTTAAATCAAGAAAAACTTTTGGCTAATATTTAATTAATGATAACATACTGAAATATACCTATTTGAATTTATGTGTGTGTGTGCATGTGTGTATTATATATATATATATATATATATATATAGCAATTACAGCATAGAAGACACGTTTTAGTCATTGAAAACATTCAAAAGTTTAACATCACTTAAATCATATATCACTTTGTGTCAATTTTGATAGCAAATTAATTAATGATTAACTGAAGTCAATAATGTGTGTGTTTCTCAACGGCTAATATGTGCCTTCTACACTGTAATTGCTTTAGTTTCAGCACATAGACTTTAGTCAAGTCCCTTGCAAAACAAGTACAATTCATAAATAAGTGGTCAGCACATCCTTATGTTAGAAATATGTAGAGTCTGATGTAGAGTCTTATGATATGGGTGACAGGATTACATAAATCAATCTAAAGGTTTCTTCTAAATGGCCATTTGACTGGGTGTTATAAATATTAGCAGCAGACTGAGAAGAAATTTCTTCTCACTGTGTATAGTCAATTGACCAAAATCCCAACTGAATGAAACCTTGGCTTAGATAATGTATCATCTTATCTTGCATGCACACACACACCACAAGCATACACACACACACACACACACACACACACACTACAAGCACACACACACACACACACACACACACACACACACACACACACACTGTCCTCTATGATTTGGTCCCTCAGAAATGCAATGCAGAAAGTAATATTGATAGAATTAACAGAAGAATCAATGAGATCTATAGACCTGATTGTATAACAACAACAAAAAAATCACAATTATTTCCTTCAATATTTTGGACTGATTTGACTTATTAAATACACAGCAACACACAGACAGATATGTGGATTTTTAAAAATACCATTAACTAATTAGTTTAAAGTGCATCTTTTGTTTTTTATCTTCTAATTATCTATAGTAAAAGAGAAATTATGGTAGAAAATGCATCAATCAACAAGGCCAGAATTCATTGTCAGAAACTCATAAAAGAACTGCTCATTAAACCAGTCCTACATGTCAGTATATCAAGAACTTTATTATTAGAAGGACTTCAAATATTGTTTGCAAAGTTTGATATTACTATGCTATAAATAAACTGTCTACATCTATTACTAGATCTAATAATACTAATATTATTACGACTGCACTTGCTGCTTGATATTAATGCATTTATATGGCATACTGAAGTAATCTTCATCCCTTTCCAAAGAGCAAACAATTTACATAAAGGCAACAACACTGTTTGTATATTAAAATAGAACACATATACACTTCACACACACACACACACACACATATATACATATATATATATATATAATCAGTTAATATACACAGGATTTGAATGTGAGCTTCTATAGGTTTCATGTTTGGATAGTGCAGTAATTGGGTGAGCTTGTATAGCATACCAACTTGAATGATTACAGGATAGTATCAAGCCCATCTGATTATTGTACTATCCAAGCATGAAATGTATAGTAGCTCACATTTAAATCCCATGTCTATCAAATTATATTCATCTCCCACCAGATTAAGTACTTTTTTGTTGATTTTTACCAATAACTGAACAGTGCACTATATATATAATACATATACAGAGTGTGTGTGTGTGGGGGGGAGTTATATGAAAGCCTATAAACATATTCACAAGTAATCCCATCAAGATAGCCAGAGGAAAATGCGAGGAAAACTTATGGGAATATAACTAACACCAGAATCAGAATAGTGTTTATAGGCAATAGAACAATAGTGTTTTGGAGCAAAATTCTTACAAAATAAACAGATACTGTGTGTGTGTGTGTGTGTGTGTCTATGTGTGTGTGTGTACTCACACACCTCTTGCCAGAGGAGCAGGATTATACTACCTTCTTATATACTATGATACACTAAACACATAAATTGTTATGTTAATAGCCTGACCAATAGTAAATAAATGAAATACCTGACTAGTTACACACTCAACAACAAAACTTCCATAAACTAGAAACCCTTCAACAGGTAAAACCCTTACCAAAATTAAAATCCCTTTGAAAGACAATCATGCAATATCAATGTATGTCAATATATGAACTAATATAAACAAAAGCACCATAAACCAAGAACCTGTTTACCCTACAAGAACTATAATTTCAATAAAGGACAACTCTAAAACCTTAAGAACAAAAGGTTCACAATCAACAACAACACACACACACACAAATAACAACAAATATATCCCATCTTCAGTTGCTTAACAGATGATATTATGGTATGTGTGTATGTATGAGTGTGTATGGATGCATATTTATGTATGAATGTATACACTATACTATTTAGATACATATAAGATGATATGAACAAGTATGGGGAAGAATAATTCTTTTATATATTATCATATTGTCATTAAATAAAATATAATCTTTTGAAGCTTAGGAGTTGTAGAGGGAAAAGCTGCAGTTAAGTGAATTGAAGGCTACTTAAAAATCAAAACAGCATATTCAAGTTAATATATGTTGACCTGAAGTATCAGGTCATATATTTCGATCTGCTGTGTTAGTGCCACTCAAATTTGATCTGCAAGTGTTATTCAAGCTAATATTCAGCACTGAATTGATATAAACTTCAATATTAGTTACATTAGGAAGAGGTTTAAATTTGCAGTCATCCAACTCATGCCAGTGTAGGAAGAAAATTAATTGAAAAACAGAAATGTTTAGACCAAGCAAATAGACCAAGCAAAATAATACATACACAGTTTTATTCATTTCAGTAACTATAAAACTATTCCAATAATGTAGAAAAACTAATATCATTTACAGCAATAACAACCAAAATAGTTATTTAAAACCCACTTCTACAATCACTAAAATTTAACTCTTAAAAATACAACCAAATAAAATTAATGAAATGAAATTTTAAACAAGGAACAGTAAAGAGAATTTTAGTTTTCTCATGATACAGTTATATTAGTTACAGTTCTGTTATTATTATAACACTTATATCACTATTATATTATTATATAGTATATACTATTATATAACAGTAGTTATATTGCTGTTACATAACTACCTGTAGTACGGATTATTCTAAGTTTCTCCTTACACCTTATATTCTAGTGATATTGTGAGTCACAGTGGATAACTCCTAAGTATGTTACCTCAAGTTAACTGCTGATCTTGACTATAAAACCAGACACTTCAAAATAATAGCTGTATATTCACCATTCCCCCTTTTTTTTTCCAAATGTTACAACAGTACAATAAATATAATCATAACTTCAATAAATATGGAACAAAGAACTTTTCTATCAGGTTTATATTGCCTTCAACTGTTGCTAGCAGTCTTGTTCCACCTGCTTCTTACCATCAACAATTATTCATAAGGCTACATTAGATAATTCATAGTGAGATAGTTTGATGTCCTACCCAAAAGGAGACTTATTCTTATCTCCTACAAGACTCGATCTCCCTTAATTATCCATTTAATCATCTCATCTCTACAGTCACATACCACACAATCTCACAGATATAGAATACATGGTGGAGTAGACTTAATCAGTTTAACACCACCATGGAGATTTCCACTCTGCTGGAAACAATCAGACCAGCTCTGAATGTTTGAGAAAAACTCCATACCTTGATGCTCTGCTTTCTACTACAGCAGCCCATAGAAGTTATTTCTTTCTCCCTGTCTCCAACCATCTTGGAGATTTTGTAAAAGAAATGTTAAGGGTGCTGTGCCTCAGATCCTTCACTAAGACAAAAAAAAACTACGAAAAAAAAAACAATCATAGTCTCACTATGTTTTACAGACATACATGGAACTTAATTGTATGTCTATGAACATGTACTCACATGTCAAGCTCTCACTGTAACTATATTTCACAGACATACCATGCATATACCATAATTACAATCTCACTGGTAATTATGTTTAATAGATATATTCTAGATGTACCTTAGTCATATTCTCATCATAACCGTGTTTCACATGCAATGGTAGTGTAGGACATAAAGGAGAATAAAACATTGAGAGATTTTTTTCTTCAAAACATGTTTCACATATATGCCACACAAAATATAAAATGTGTACAAAATTTTAAAATAAAGTATTTTTTTATAAATGATGTAATAAAATAGTAATAAATAAACAATTTTTTAAAAATCATTTACATGGTTATCTGATTTTGTCAAACTGACTGGGAATAAAAAGAAAAAATGCTATTTACATGTGAGAGAGTGTATACAAACTGGCAGATTAAATGGTGATAAATTGTGAATAAAGATTTATAAAAAAAAAAAGACACTTTAGTCAAAGTGACAGATATGAAAGTAGGAGTTGATATAGCAATCAATCTAAGATCATTATATAATATTATTTATAATTAAAAAAAAACATTTGTAAACATTGCTCATTATATATACAGATACACTGTTAGAAAAAGTTAACTCAACATGGAACTTTACAGTAATCAGCATTGATTGCATTAATTAGTTAATCACAAACATGATTACAGAGATACATTATAAATAATAGAAAAAAATATTATTCTTTTGAAAATTAATAATACTGTCTTACAATACACAGAATTTCTGACAAAAAAATATAAAATGGAAATAAATTTAATGAAGAGATCCATACTTATTTGACTTTGTTAGTCATGTTTTATTAATTAAAGAATTATTAAATTTAGATTATATCTAAAAATGTTTCTCAGAGATTATTTTTCTCCTTTTTGTTAAAGTAATGTCCAGTAGCCTTCTGGAATGTAGTAAAATGCTAAAAATATCCCACCCAAAATGAAGAGGCTTGTAAGGACTAATACTGAATAAAGAGACAAATCTCTCCTTGGATACAATGTATGTCTGTCACAGTCAACATTCCTAGATAACCCAGTCCCCAACTGCCAAAATACAATGAAATATGTGTCCTGTATTGAACTCCAAACTTCTGAGTTAGCAGTGCAATAACTTTATCCACCCTACCATTCTTCTTCTGTACTGATATGTTAGTACATCCTTGAGAGTATAGTCTTTGTGCAATGGTGATTTCAAGGGAGAAGACCACAGAAGAGAACATTTCAGTTGCCTTTATCCAGCCTTATAGAATTTGATATAATCATTGTATTCTAAAACAATAACCCAGTTAACTGTGCCTCTCAATAGAACCTATTTTCAGTTAGGTACAGGCAGTTTTTAATCTGTAAAATGCCAAGACAACAACATATTAAGAAATGGCAGGATACCTGATTCAGGATGCCAATCAGATGGCACCCAACAGATATGGTCAGTTGAAATTTTTTCTCTGTTATTTCTTTGGTTTTTATTAATTTTTCAACTGTTTAGCAATGATATGAAGTAAAACATCATGCCATCACACAAATATAGTAATTTCACACACACACACATCCACACACACATACACACACAAAAAATAATAATAAATTGAACTGCATACCAATTTTTTGGAATATACTCAAAAGTTCAGATTTAATGGAAGCAAAAGAAAGAGGGCGAAAAAAGCAATCTGATAGACTTTTGCGATTCTTATAATTCAAATGTTAAAAATATCAAATTATGATCTATGGAGAAAAAAAAGAAGAAAAAAAAGATAAAAATATAAGCACTTTCCACCCAACTCTACCCACTTCTTACTGAAAATTAGAATTCATATTCTTGCGAAAATATCTAGTATCACACAAAAGCACAAACTGTCAGTAAAAATGCTATTCATCTTAGCAAAATAATTATTATTAATAATAATAATAGATTTATACTGTTTATTATAGATTTTAGAAGAAAACTGGAATTAAATTCCTGTTTGTTTCAATATGGTTACAGTAAATATCACACAGATTTAGATAAAGCTTTGACCCTTCACAGAATCATTAGTGAATAATATGGTGGAGATAAGGAATGAGGACAATCGGTGGGGAAGGAATTTATATAAAAATAAATAAATATCTTCAAAGCCAGCCTAAAAAAGCTCACCAAGAACAGTGAACAGTGCTAATTGCAGGGTGTGAAGTGAGTGGGGGAGAGATAAATACCACCCCTACTAAGACGGCATTCTCTCAAAAATAAGATTCCCAGAATGTCTTGCATATATTTCTATCTGCTAGGTAAACCAAGGGTTACAAAATTATAAGTTTTATCCAATGATACAAATGAAATGCAAGCAGTAGATTTGAACAGAGGACTTTTGAAGTAAGTAGTCCTGTACAATAACCACTGGGCCAGTTTGTCACAATTGGGCAGGGTTTGTTCTAAAAGTAAAAGGACTGAACTCACAGCCTGTTGTCATTAACAAGGGGCCTATATGTATATGTATACTTACAGCTATACACATAAACATACACATGATGGGCTTCTGCAAAATTTCCATCAACCAAAGTACTGATCAACCCAAGGCTAAAGTAGAAGGCACCTGCTGAAGGTGTCATGCAGTAAAATTGAACCTGGAACCATGCAATTTCAAAGCAAACTTCTTCACAATACAGCCATGATTGTCTCTGCACACACATGTGTGTGTGTCCAAATATACACATATATAGGGAGGGACTACACAAGTGTATAACAATCCAGAGAGTAAAAAAAACAAATATGGGGGGATCATTATTACCATTATTATTGGTTATTGTTTTTATGGTTTTAGTAGTAGCAGCTGCTGCTGCTGCAGTTGTATAATCTAAAACTGACCTAAGAGTGGATATGGATTCACCGGTCCCACATCCCTGTCAATAATACCTATCAGTTCCTGTATACATGTCTTGCCAGGTCTGTTACAGTAAAAACAGTTTCTTTTTTTGCTAAGCTATAAACATACTGTGACCAGGATCAGGTCTAGGATGATGGCACCTGAATAAGCTGAATTTCAGCACCCTCACAACTAGAAATAAACAAATTTCTAATAATTTATCAAATGTAAGAATGTTTTATTTCATTTTTTTATTTTCATATTTTTCTTTGTGTATTTCTTGGAACATATGAAATATGACACAGCACCCCAACCACAACGCTTCTTTAAGCACATCACATCCCAGGCAACTACTTGTGTTGCTGGTAACGTCAACAGCTTCGACTGTGACACTTGTATTATAAAATATGTTGACATTTTTAATACGTAAATATTCTAATTCATATGTAAATTAGGATTTTACTTTGGGTTTGTTTGTTTTTTAACAAGACAATACTTTCTTAAACCCAGCAACATTTCTATACTACTAATAAACAGAATTAATGGTATTCTAAAAGAGATATCCATTTACTCAATATAACTTCCACATAGCATATGTCCCCTTTCTTTAGTAACTTAATAGTTATTAATAGTTATTAATAGTTTCAATATGTGACCTCAGTTCAGATCTTTTGCAAAACAAATAAAGGCTTTATTATAGCAGTTTTAGTAAAAATGTTACAGGCTTATAATAATAGTCAAAACAACTATTGACAAGTAAATAATTTTCTTTGTGGAGAGAAAAGCACAATTTGTTGGCAGTAAATATACTTACTGTAAATTTGAGTTTATATATATATATAT
>NC_068993.1:32789846-32796514 GCF_001194135.2 Octopus bimaculoides
CATGGGGAGCAAGATTAATCAATACATAACAGAGTTAAGAACAACAATAAATAAATAAAAAAGTGAGATTTTACATAATTGTTTCTTTGAGATTTGTATCTCTACTTTTGGTCACAAGTCAGTTGCTATAGAAACTGGAGATGTAAAACTTGGAGTAGAGAGGTGTAGAATCACAGCTTTTACTTCTTCACACATATATGCATGTATACACACACACACACACACACACACACACACACACATATATATATATGTATATACATATACACACATTATATGAGAGAAAATATAATACAGAAGGAAAATAATTAATGAAAATAGCTAATTAACACTGAACTAAAATTCCTTATATCTGAAGTGGTACATATATTATGTGCATGCATGTGTGCATGTTTGCACATGTGCATGTAAAAGAATCAAGTTTTCTTTTCCTTGTTCTCCACCAGGCTATCGTCTGCTATGAGGCATAGGTTATAACCATTATAGTCAAGAAGCCAAGTGTAACCATGGAATGTGATGTTTGAAAATACCATCAGATACTCAATGAAGGCAAAGATAGAATACACTGAAAGAAGAATAAATTAGTATCAGAGAGAGAGTGACAGAGACAGACAGAGAAATGTGCCAATACAATAATAATTTAAAACATTAACATGTGCACAGAAATTTAAACCTTTTGATACCAACCCACCTGAAACCATCCCAGGTTCTATGATAGCAACTTCCCATCAAAATTTCACTTTTCTTAACACCAGCATTATAAAGACACAGTTAATTTAAGAAATACTTCATTACTTTCAACATTAATTGAAACAAAGGCCAGTGTATTTGAATAGAAAAATGGTAACTAAACGGTTAATAATCCAAGTTAAAAACTTGTCTTCAGAGAAAACTTGAATTCAAGGTAGAGAAATCAGAAAAATAATCTTAATATAAACCCGTTCCTCAATAATATTTTTGATTTATTAGCATTCATAACACTAATTTTGAGGGGTTGTAATTAGTATTACAAATAAACAAAGTCGTTATTTCTCAATGGTGTCAGTAAAGACTGAAAAGGGGGAAAACAAATTGCAATGTTTAATAAAATTCAGATGTATTCGTTATTAGCAATGGAAACAGCATCAGTTCAAAATAGCATTCTGTATAGTTTACTTAATGTGGATATACAGCAGAAAGCCAGAAAACTGCAGTATTCATCTTAAGAAATCATCTTGTATGGAAATATAGTGCTCTATATGTCTGTAAGTGATGCTTTCTTGAAATGAATACTGCAGTTTTCTGACTTTCTATGGTATATCCACATTAAGTAAGCGATACAAAATGCTATTTTAAAGTTAATATGGTTTTAAAACATTTTCTACTTATCCAGCAACATCATTATGAAGAAAGATTTTTATGGATGTAAATTCTATTTTGTTGGATTGTTAATAAATGAGGAAGACAAGCAAAAAATGTTTTACTAATAGATTAAGTATGTGGCCAGGGCTGCTATTCATCAGTTTAAAAACTTCTGAACAAAGGGTACTATGGATGGTGTGGTGGGGTGTGTCAGTAGATACTAGGCAGAGACACAGTTCACAAAGTAACAGAAATTTATTCAAATGATTCTAATTTAATGCCGTGATTAAACCTTTACCATAAAAACCTATCTGAACCACTTTACACCAATGACATAAAAAAGGGACCTGTTTTATAGTTATCAAATGTAATACAAACTGTCCACTCTAACTTTATATAAAAACTTTCAAGTGGCTCCAAACACCCACATAATACTCTCTGAGTGGTTGGCGTTAGGAAGGGCATCCAGCTGTAGAAACTCTGCCAAATTAGATTGGAGCCTGGTGTTGCCATCCGGTTTCACCAGTCCTCAGTCAAATCGTCCAACCCATGCTAGCATGGAAAGCGGACGTTAAACGATGATGATGATGATGATATATATATATATATATATAAACATGGACAGTCCTATATGGTGGCTCAACCTTCTAGATGTAGCAGTTAAATCTGCATCGAATCACCCTATTGTTTTTAACATTCAGATTGCTCCATCAAATGTAATGCTTATTTATTCACGTTGTTTTGAGTTAATCATGTGTTATCTAAGAGCTCCAAGATTTTGATGTGATAGTTTATTTTTAGAATGACATTACAGGGTAATTGTGAAAGATCAGATCTGACTGGTTTGAACATAAGACCAATAAAAAATCTAGGCCTGATATGGCTGGTTTAAATGCTAAGAGATTGAAATAAAGAAAACAGTAGAGAATGAAGAACTAAATATATTTAAGATGATAGAAAGGTCACAGCTGGTTTACTTATCATCATAGACCAGAACTGACAAAGTTAAACAACAACAGCAACAAATAAAATATTTTTTTTCATTAACCTCTCTAATTTCTGCATAATTTTCACTATGAATCAAAACACAAGGCATAAAAGTAAACTTTAAGAGTCATAAAAAAGGTAGGGTGCATAGGTACGTCAAGAGTGGTGTCCTCAAATTTTAGGAAACTTGGACTTTCTGAAGGATGCAATGGTTTAACAGCTGACAACAAATACAAGTAATTTAATAATTTATTTCATGCTTTGACAAATCTGAGTGTGAAAAATACTTCTGAAAGTCTTTAATTCTCTGTTTTTGCTCTCAATCTGTACATCTTTTACTTATTTCAGTCATTAGACTGCAGCCATGCTGGGGCACTGCCTTGAAGAATTGTTAGTCGAAGGTATTGATTTCTTCAAAGACTGATACTTATTCTATTGGTCTCTTTTGCCAAACCACTAATACTATACATGTATGGGACATCATTGCCATCTTTCTTTACTTATTACTGCTTTCTCTGTCTCCTCATTTACCCTTTTCTGATGAGCCAAAGTGCACCTGAGCACTGAAAATAAGCTTGTTGTTATGATTATGAAATCTGAAAGTAACTAATGATTTGTATGAGGGAAGTTCAAACAGCAACAACACTGTAGATCACAGACCCAAACTAACCAACACATACAAGAATATAGATTACATTGGCACACTTGTAACTGGAACTGAGAGAGAGAGAGAGAGAGAGAGAGAGAGACAGACAGAAAGAAAGAAAGAAATGCCACCACCACCATCACAACAGAGGCTTATAAAAACTGGGCTGTACTGTCAACAGATGCAGTAGAATTGTGCCAGTGAACATGTCATAAATGCAGTTCTATATTTAAGGGATGAGGAATTATGTACATTATTTACATTTGACAGATATTTGTTTACATCATGTTTGTTGTTAACACAATGTTTCAGCTAATATAGCCGGGTTTGAAATTTCCCCAAGACACCTGATGAGGACAAATATCTGTCAAATGTAAATAATGTCACAAATGGTTTTGACATTTCGTAATAATTGAAAATATATTATCAAACAAATGAAGTAAATGTAATAAACTTTCTGTGTTTTTCCAATGAACAAATCAACTCTTCCGCTTCTTCTTTTACTTGTTTCAGTCATTAGATTGTGGACATGCTGGAGCACCACCTTGAAGAATTTTAGTCAAATGAATCGACCCCAGTACTTGTTTCTTATTTTTTAAGCCTGATACTTATTCTATCGGTCTCTTTTGCCGTAAACACAATAAGACCAGTTATCAAGCAGTGGTAGGAGACAAAGACACACACATACATACATACATATATGTACACACAATCAGTTTCCATCTACTAAATCCACTCACAAGGCTTTGGTCAGCCCAAAGCTATAGTAGAAGACACTTGCCCAAGGTGCCACACAACACAATATTTACACTATGACTTGCAATACTTGTTTTTGTATGTGTGTATAACAGAAAGAGAGAGGGGGAGATGATTTAAAAATATACGTATATATCTCAAAAGACATGATATATTTTTTTTACAAATTGATACACCTTCTAGGACATACAATGAGAAATTATTAATACTGCTTATAATAATAATGATGATGATGATGATGATAATGACTATTACTACTACCCCTATTATTATTATTAATGCTACTAATCCTCAATAATCCTTTCTAGTGAGTTATTAGTTATTTTATTTATTGATCCTTACAAATAAGCTCCACTTACAAAAGACATCTAACACTATTAATTGATTTTACAACCTCATTACAACATAAAGCAGCCAACATTTACTCCAACAAAAAAAAAACAATCAAACAAACATGTAGCCATATATTGTCTTAAGATTCGGCCTTTAATCCAATAATCCCTTGGTGTTTCATAATTTTTGTTTATGTAAAAGATTAATTTTGAGTAAATGGACACAGCTGAAGATTGAAATGGATTTGAACTGTAACTATCATCACCACTGCTATCATCATCACCACCATCAACATCCTTTCTATGTACATACTTCTATGGGTTGGATGGCTTTCATATACTGTCATAACCCCTTTTATCCTCAATACACATCAATGTTTCACAGGTGGATGTCCATCCTACCAACAACCACTGGACTGGGTACATTTGGTTCTCCCAACACTGGAGATTTTGTCTGCAGCAAGACTAAAACAATCCCCTCTGCTCTCTATTAGTTCTTATTACAGATACTGTCTTCCAAAATGAGGCATCATCAATGCATCTACATCACCTTCATTCATTCTTTCTATCTTGGTTATAAAGTCATCTAAAGAGAGCTAACTGATTGTATGCTCTGTCTGAAAAGGGACTGTCAAACTAGTCATTTCAGGAGGAAATCTTCCACAAAGCACCACCAAAATTCTGTGACCAACAAGCCAGATAATCTTTACTATAGATAAGCAATGACTGGCAGACTGGGATCTAGGAAAAGTCACACTTGCAGGAACATACAACTTTTGCAAACTGTAGACTTTCATAATTCATCTTTATTTTTCATCATTTATAAAAGTGAAATGGTTAGTGTAAGATATGGTATTGAATGACCGGGATAAGAGTTCTAAATTCATTGACAAATACAGGCACATCCAACATGGATTCTAGATTTATTTAAATTATTTCCACCTCTAGAGGATATGTCATAATTAAGACTTTGGAGAATTTTTGATAATCTTGAGATTATCTTCCCTATGACAGGTGGAGGTAATTTTTATAAATCAAAAAATTATGTTATATGGTATTTGATATAGCTATGTTGGTCTAAGGTATTCTTTCCAACTCCTACACTGCCTCTCGTACCTTTGATGGATTCGATTCACCTGTGATGGTGGAGAGGGAGATGGTTATTGATATTGAGTTGTCTCTCTCACTTGTACAACAGCTTAAAAAAAAGTTGAGATAACTATCATCTCTAAATACTCCAGTGGTTTGAGAAAGGATTTAAAAAATACTCCTTGGAGCAGGCTCCATCATCATCAACCAACAGAAGGAGTAGGATGATAAGAAGAAGCTGGGTGTCTTTAGGAGAATAATTCACTGGGTTATGAGTAATCTATTACTCATAACCATTACTACAAATCTATTGTCATCAGGAGCTACTATCCCCTATACTTCCACTACATAAGTGCCCCACCCTACTGCTTTCTGTCATTTATCTATACAGACTTACTGTTTCCTCTGATGTTATTGTAGATCAGTTGTTAATGTGCTAACAGTATTCAGCTGACCTCTTCCATTGTCACTATTAACATGAAGCTCCTGTACCTGCAGTACAATTCTACTGTGATGATGAGCAGCTATTCCAACAACAGAAATGCAGTCTGTTGAGGTCTGCTTTGATACCTTCTCTCAATCCACAAGGAGTAATAATAGTTTGTACCATCACTTTCATAGCAGTTATTTTTAGCACTGCTGGGTTCCCTCAACCCTCCTAAGGAGCAAGTCTGATGGAGTTACCAGTTTAGCTCACAACAACCCAGCCCTGATGTTTCCAAGCTGGGTTCTTTCTACTGCTTTTTCTACTATTTAGTCATATAATCATAACCTCTAACTGCATTTTCCCTCCTTACAAAACTTGGCAAAACAACCAAAATTCCATAACCAACTCTCAACACATTTGTAGGGATTTCTCTCACATCTAAACATTTCACCCTTAGACATCTCACCTTTTCTTTATACTAGTTTATAACACTATACACATATGTGTCAATGTATCTCATCATATTGTTTTCATGTCAATCAATTTTAATCATGGAACCCAAACCTACATTTTACAAATAATCTCTGTCATATAAACTTTTATAAGACTTTGAAATATAACAAAAATTGAGATAAATTTTAATCATATAAAAAAATTTAGTTTGAAAATATTGAATAAAATTTGTTCATAAAATTAAATTTAATCAAATTTTAATTCCTTATCTTGCAGAATCCCACAAAATTTACAAAGAAACCCAAGTTTCCTCAGAACCCAGTTAGACAAACTCTGCTCTGAGGAAGCCATAACCACATATCAATAGGTGCAACTATCTGCCTCTATTGTTATTGGCCATCATGGAGCTTTCTATGGCCATTTGAGCTGTTAGAAATCACAGCCAAATTCCTTTAAATCATACCTACTGTCTCCAGAAAAAAAAGATTACACTGGACAATGTCATACTATATATTAAAATATCGAAAGTCTTGGCTGGAATCATGACTAAGTTGAGCTAAGCAACAAGAACATAGATATGAGCATATGCATATGAGAGAGAGAGAGAGAGAGAGAGAGAGAGAGAGAGAGAGAGAGA
>NC_068993.1:32796524-32797137 GCF_001194135.2 Octopus bimaculoides
GTGTGTGTGTGTGTGTGTGTGTGTGTGTGTCTGTGTGTGTGTATGTGTGTGTATCCAAATATGTTTTTTTATGATGTCTTACATTTTCTCATTAGATCTTTATGCTCAGCCAGGAACTATAGCATTCCTAAATCCATTGACATTTCTAGATCTTCACAGTCTCATCTTCTGAATGAAGTGCCAGTAGTGGCATTGTTTAATTTTATATATAATAAACGTGAAGTTGGGTGTCTGTGTGAAGCCTTTTTAGAAGTTTATAGAAATCCACACTTTCCACTTTTTCGTAAAAAGTTTTACATCAATGGAATTTTCTCGATCTGAACTTTCCAGTGCAGTAATTAGATTTTTTAAATTCCGTTTACTTTGTGTGATTTAAGGGAGATTTGGCTGTTGTTTCTAGCAACTTTTATATTTCTTCCCTTCTACCTGTAACGGCTTTCTTATACACATATATTACGCGTTCTCTATTCCTTTTTCCCCCTCTTCCTCTCTCGCTCTCTCAAGCGCATACACATGCAAGTAAACACAATCATTCACAAAAATATAACTCATGTTTGTCAATATGGCATAACTACAGAGTTGTACCCCCCGACTTTGGAAGGTCATAACTTTC
>NC_068993.1:32799128-32811675 GCF_001194135.2 Octopus bimaculoides
TCTCAAAAATAACCTGCAGTTGTTTCCTTCAAAATTCCTACATGCTCGAAATGTACATACATCAAGGTATATTTGTAGAAAATTTCACAAAAAAATATTCATTTTCCTGGAAGCTAAGAGGAATTTAAGTGGAATTTTCGAAAATTGTCCCCCACCTCCTCCAAAAACACTTTCACCGAAAATTTTTGTATATTCGGAATCTACATAATAAATAATATATGCATAGAAAATTTCATTAAAAAAATATTCATTTTTCTGAAAGTTATGACCTTCCAAAGTCGGGGGGGGGGTACAATCTGTAGTTATGCCGTCAATGTTTTTGTAAATATACCACGATTTTCACTAGGGTGTGAGGGTTGGGATTTTAGGGTCAGGGTTATGGTTTTAGGGTTACGGTTAAGATTTAGGGTTACGGTTACGGTTAGGATTAGTGTTACAATTTTAGGGTCAGGGGGTTAGGGTTTAGGGTTAGTGTTAGAGTTAGAGTTAGGATTAGGTTTTGGGTTTTAGGATTAGGGTTGGGTAATTGTGCAGGTATTAATCTGAAAAATTACAGAAATGTGAAAACTACCGACGCTGCCATCTATCATAACTTTTGTTGTTCTGTTCAATATATACATAGATTATGCCTCCAAAGAAGAGAGCTTGCTGGGGAAAGAAAGCAACCGGTTTAAAAAGACAGCATCAGACTGCAGCAATTCACCACATTCCAGAAGCTACTTTGAACATAATGCAAAATGGTGCATCAACATCTACTGCCCAATCTGATAGAATTCTGGCAGAACTGTGTAGCAACAGATCGCCAGCAATTGCTTCATCAGAAATTGCCGTCCTAGCTCCTGCTAAAAGGGATTACCCTGCTATGTATAATCAGGGCAGCGCAAGAAGTTGTTTTGCACAAGCATTTGTATAGCCAATTAGACAAATGAAATTTACGTACGCTTAATACTGTTGCGCAAAACAGCCTTCAGACTTTCCCTATTAATTTCATCGTCTTTTGAATTATGAACATATTTACATCATAAAGGTTTTTTCGTTGCAACGATTTCTTTTTTAGTTGATTTGCACCTAGCAAGACTTATCGTAGATGGCGTAATAAGTCACACCCAGACAACGTCAGGTTATACTGCTAAATATTTGTAGTGTTGGTTTATGTTACTGGAAAAACCAGCATTCTCATTATCTTGAATACCCACTAATAAAAGCAAAACACCATTACTGTAGTTTCAATTAGAAGATGAGACAAAGAAAGTCTGGTAACTTTAATGTATTATAAATGTTACTGTTCCACATAAAACATTAATGAGGAATTGAAAAAAAAAATTATAAATAAAAATAAACTCACACATAGATATGTCTTAAATATAACCTACATACATATATAATCATCTGCTATTCTATGTTGACATACACACACAACCACTACCATCATCATCATTTAACATGGGCTTAATGGCTTGACAGGATATGGCAAACAACAGGGCTATGTTGAGCTCCAGTGTCAGCTTTGGCATGATTTCTATGGTTGGATGCCCTTCCTAATATCAACCACTCTACTGTGTGTACAGGGTCCTTTTTCTTCATGCCACCACCACTAATGAAGTTGCCAAGTAATTTATGAAAGACAGCCGACTTGAGCAGGATTTGAACTCAGAAAATAGAGGGACGTAATCAAATACAAGCCATTTTATCCAACACTATCAAGTCTGTCGAGTATTGTACAACATTATTAATTGATTTCACAACCTCAATCAATTAATTCAGATGTATTTGTACCATCATCATTACTTTAACATCAGGCTTTCTATGCTTGCAGGGGCCAATTCATTGAGCAGATTTTCTATGGCCAGATGCCATTCCTGTCACCAATTTTCACCTGTTTCCCCACAACAGATATGTTTTTATGGAAAATTAGAAGTGAGCAACAATGCTTCTATGACAGCGATGCTCATTGACAACTATCACATGATGTAAAGGCAAAGGGACACACTCACACAATGAGCTTCTTTCAGTTTCTGTCAACTAAATCCACTCAAAAGGCTTTTGTTAGTCAGGGGCGCTGGGGAGACTGAACCCCAGATCATGCAGTTGAGAAGCAAACTTTTTAGCTATACAGCCATACCTGTGTTTATCGATAATTTTTAAAAGTATCTTTTTAATTAAATTTATCAAACAGATGTTTGTCGTAGAGGGTTTTTTAGTAAGACAGAGCAGGGAAATGGTAGAGTCACTAGAGTTTCAAACAGAATGCATTCTGGTATTTGCTCTGAGTCTGTACTTTGAGTGCAGACTCCACCAAGGTCAACTTTGCTTTGCATCCTTTTTGGGGTTGATAAAAATGCACCAATCTTGAATGGATGGATGGTGAGTGGGCAAAACTACAGTCAAATACCTTACAAAATGTTTTCCAGTTCTTTGCAATCAGAGTTCAAATCCCATCTTGTCCTACTTGTGTGATAGAGTTAATCTGTCATTCAGTTTAAAACCAACACCTGGCAACCTGTGAACCTTTAATGGAGTTTTTTCAGTTGTAAGCACTCAGGCCATGTCACTGATTTGAGGATACTTTCTTCCCACCAATCTTAAAGGCCTTGTAAAGAGTCACAAGCATGGCTTTCCTTCCCGACTAAAAGAATAAAAGCAAATTTTTAACCTTGTTTAAATTTCACATTATTCCTCATGAAGATAGCACCAAACTTCTCTTTCAGGAAGAATTACTAGCTTCATTTAAATTTGTGAGAAGTTCCTATATCTTCACCCTAACAAATCTGTTAAGTATTCAAAAAAAAAAAATGAAAACTGATAGAGACATAAAAGCTGTCATCAGAAAGCAAATAGATGCTTACCTCCTGGTTCACAATATTTATTATGTCGCCAATACACGTAAGCAGCAATGAAACAACATGATATGTTGAATGCAAATAAGCTAAATTTGGTTGAATAAGATTTCCTTTCCTAGAATAGAAAACAAAAATAACAAGCCTGAATGGTTATAGAATGTTTTATAAAAATTCATTTTAATGCAATTGTGTAAATTGACAAATATATAACAATACATCTTGGTAGAGTCAATAAACCAAATAACACACACACACACACACACACACACAGTATTACATTACATTTTATTATTGTTTTGTATTAACAATATTATTTCATGTATAACTTAATTTCAAAGTCTTTCATCATTTCTTTCACTTGGATAATTATGGTGGCCAGACATAGCAACCAAATCTCCCTCATACCACTTTATGCATGACTGGCATGAGAGTGATCTTCGACCAAGTTACATCACAGAATAGAAACATTTGTAATGTCAAGTGACAACCACACATTACATGACAAGTTCTTGTGTACATTGTTTACATGTCTGTACAACTTTAATACTCAGTTGTATTAACTAAATCAGTCACAAAAACTTTCTGTTATATATTTGATCATGTGACCCACTGATGGTTATAGATTGACAGTTTAACCCCTCAGCATCTAAACTGGTCATATCTGGCCAAAATATTCTACCTGTTTTATGTTCAAACTAGCCAGATTCAGCCTCTTACACCTACCCTAGAATGTCATTCTAAAAATAAATAATCACATCAAGATCTCAAAGCTGTGAGATAATGCATGGCTAATTGGAAACAATGTGAATATATAAGGATTACATCTGGCAGAGCAATCTGAATGCTAAAGGGTTAAAACTGGAAGCACATTAAAATGAAAACAAAAGAAAATAAAAGACAAATAGTAATAAGACAGATAGCAGTGTAGCATGTTCAAATAAAATTTTTTAAAATCTCATTCAAAACAAAAACAAAAAAACTTATATGGTAAACAGGTTTGGAAAATCGGGAGAGAATGTAGAAAAAGGGAACATTACCAAATGGCTAGAAAATCAGCCAGGTGATAGGTATATTTAGTCAAGGGTAAAACAGAGAAGAGGAGATTTGTACATGCCTTGCAATGTGAAGCTGAGAGGCATGAGGTGTTCAGGATTGCAAGACAGTGTGCGGGAGAAAACCAAGAGGTCATTGGTGAGAAGAGCATTCAGAATGACGAGTCTGTTGAATATGGAGAATGCATGGGATAAAAAGGAACTACTTTGTGCTGATCTTACAGAGGGTAAGCAAATCAGGTTGAGAGCAGCATGGAAGATAAGGTGATCAAGAACAGGAAGAGAGGGAAAACTGCAGGCCCATTAGGGATAGTTGCAGAGATGTTCAAAAAATCTGGTGAGATAGGATACAGGATTACCCCCACATAGTTAATCAAGTTACACAAGGAGTCATACCCAATAACCGGCATAGTAGTATCATCATAAACTGCTACAAAGGCAATGCCATAGAGAAAAGCAGCTACAGAGGAATCAAACTACTGGATCTGGTTATGAGAGTCACAGAGAGAGTCATAGCACAACTGATTCATGACAAGGTAGTTATAGATGAGATGCAATTTTGGTTTTGTGCTGGGAAAAGGTACAACTGATGCAATTATCCTAATGAAGCAAAAAAAAAAAACTGCAGGGGAAATACTTAGCTAAGAGTAAACCATTATTCCTGGCTTTTGTTGACTTGGACAAAGCATTTGACAGGATACCATCCATATACAGTAATCTTGCAGCCACTAAGGAAACTAGGTATCGATAAATGACTTATGAAAGCTATACAGGCTATGTACAAAGTTGCTGTAAGTAAAGCGAGAGTCAACAACTTCAGTGATGAATTTAATAAGATTGGAGTTCATCAAGGCTCAGTCTTTAGTGCATTCTCATATATCATAGTCCTATATTTTGATGATCTATTTCTCATAGCTTGATTTATAAGAGAATCAGAGAGGAAATCCTGGGCATAGAAGCTAAGTCTAGAATCAAGAGGCTTTAATATAAACTTAGCAAAGATGAAATAAATAAGAAAGACTAACAGGAAACATAAGCTTCATATGTGATAGATGCACTAAAGAAGTATGTACAGCAAACACACTGGAAACTGAAAGCCTGAATGGCTCAACAGAAGTAGTCGATAGATTTTGTTATTTTGGAGATGTATTTAGCAAGGGAGGTGGTTGCTCCAAAAGTATAGCAACCAGAGTATGAACAGGTTAGAGAAAGTTCAGAGAGCTATTAACCACTGTTGGCAACAAAAATCTTTTCCTACAGAGTGAAAAGCAGATTGTATGATGCATATGTTAGAACTGGAATGCTGCACAGTAGTGAAGCATGTGCCTTAAATGCAGAGGACTTGAGAAGACTAATAAGAAATGAAATGAGCATGTTCTGTTGGATAAGCAATGATAGTGTGCATGAACAATATAGTATAAATGTACCGAGAGAAAAGTTAGGCATAAGAGTTATCACTTGTAATGTTACTTGCTGTCCGTCAATGTTGACAATGACATTGTCCTCTAGGAGTGAGTTTTATCTTACATTTTGTGAGTTGATTGATGTGAAAATAGTTCTATTCTGGAAACGCATGTCCTTGACAAGGGAGGTTGCCCATTATGTTGTTGGTGAGTTTGAGATGACATTGACATCTCTTTTATTCAAGTTTCTGACATTGGATTATTTCAAAGCATGCAGCTCCTTCATTACAAAGGAGCACCAGGTTTGCCAGTTCCGAACGAAGTATTCAAGTTGTGCCAGTTGAATGTTGCAAGATTTGAGAACAAGCTTAAGATAGTCCCTGTGAGGAAGCTAGAGTCATTTCACATCCTTTGTCTCCAGTGAATTTTACATATTACTTGGAAAGATAAGGTCCCTCACACAGAAATTCTCCAGCAAGCAGGAATCTCCAGCATTGAAGCCAACATCCAACGCCATCTTCCAAGATGGGTTGGCCACATTATCAGAATGCCTGACAAATGTCTCCTGAAAATGGTTTTCTTCAGAGAGCTTTCAACCATTGTTTGCCCACACAGGGGTTTTTCTAATATGCAAGAAAGACGATTGCAATGATATGGACAGCTGTATAAAGTGTTAATCCCTTAATGTGGTTGGAGTTTGTGGAAGAGGGAGACCCAGGAAAATATAGGATGATGTGGTGAAGACTCACCTCAGGACCCTCAGCCCCACAGGGGAGATGACAAAGGACAGGGCTGTCTGGCAATATGAGGTTCTAGAGAAAACCCACTCACCTCATCAAAAGTAAGTTCTGGAAGCACTGTATTTATTGCACTCTTCACCCACATGTTACAGTTTCCCACCACCACCACTGAACCAAACTACCTCTCATCATGCCTAACTATCCCCTGCTGCTGCAACCTACCCCACCTTATTTCTTATTACTCTCTTGCCACTCCTCCACCTTGCTCTCCTCTGCATCCTTCTACCTTGCCCAACTCTTGACTGTGATATCACCTTTCAATCCTACCCATTTTTACAGTTGTAAGCTGACTCTTTATCCCCTCCTCTCCTGTTTCCTATAAAATCTTGCAAACCCCCACCCTGCTGACTTCTATTCCTCTCATAGATTGTGGGGATCACCTGGACACCTCGTCGTTACTATCACAGTTCCTACTGCTCATTCTCACTCTCCTCTACTTAATGTGAGTAGCCATGCAGCTCTTCTAAAAGAATCAGTCTTGTCACTCACTTCTCACATACTTTAACCCATCATCTCCTAGCATAAAGCTGACTTCACTTAGTTAATAGACTTACAATTCGCATGGCAACCTCACTAGTGCTGGTGGCACAAACAAAAATCATTCAAGACATGCTGTAAAGTGGTTGGCATTAGGAAGGGCATCCAGCCCCAGAAACATGCTAAAGCAAACACTTGAACATGATGCAGTCCTTGGACAGCTTTAGATCTTGTCAAACTATCCAACCCATGCCAACATGGATGCTAAATGATGATGATGATGATGATGAGACCTTTCTAATGGGGCTGATTTACTCAAATTCATTCATAGAATAAAAGTTTAATACAATAACGATTTTCTGTTTTACCAATTCCTGTTGAGTATTTTTGATAGTTCAAACTATTTTATAATTGCAAATGAAACAGGGTGGTTAAAACCTGTAGTGATCAGTGCTGATGGGGTTTCTTCAATATCAGGAAAATACAAAAGACTGGAGGCTCATTATTAAAGCTATGATACTAAGTGTCAAATGGACATTGCTGCAGACATGAAGAATTGATAGCAAGGTACCAAGCAAAGTTGAAAATGATACTGGATGAGGCAGTGAATCTAGTTCATTTTATTTATATCCTTTAAATTGCCATATTTTTAGTGTTTGTTGCAGGATATGTGCAGTACTTCCGAACACATAATCTCAGGTGGTTAGGTGCTTACTTGCATACTTGAGTAACATGATGAAATACAATATTTCTTCATAAATTATTCCATGGTAGTGAATATCTCAATTTTTTTAGGGCTAACTACTAAGGTTTACATGTCTCACATTTTTACATATTTGAATAGCCTAAATTAGAATCTTGAAGGTAGATTCCTAAGTATTTTTAAGGCTGAAGTAGAAGACATGGTCAGGAAATTAGATTTGTGGTTGAAAGTCAGTCAAAAAAGTCTTTGAATACATTCTGGACATTCTGTGACTTTTTTGCAAAGTCTAACCTCTCATAAGAAATAAGAAACCTTTAAAATCAATTTTTGCAAAATTTAAAGGACAATTTTAAGGATTATTTTTCCACTTCTTGATACCAATAATAAGTGAATTAGGGATAGATTTCAGGTAGTTGTAAATATAAAATATTTAACTTCAAATGAAGAAAACAAACTTTAATGTTTTTTTGAGAAACCTCACTGAGGTTAGACTTCATTCAGTATGGTTTCTCAAACTTTTAGTTACCTGCAAAAAGCACTGAGATATTTAATGCTATTCCTCACTACATATTAATATGAGCACACTTTCCCTTAGCTGTTTTATATAATACAAGATTAACAATGTTAATAATAATCCTTTCTAACATAGGCGCAAGGCCTAAAATTCTGGGGGAGGGGGCAAGTTGATTACATGGATCCCAGGGTTCAACAAATACTTATTTTATCAACCCTGAAAGGATAAAAAGTAAAGTCAACCTTAGCAGAATTTGAACTCAAGACATAAAGACAGATGAAACGCTGCTAAGCAATTTGCCCAGCATGCTAATAATTCTGCCAGCTTGCCACCTTTACTAATAGTGATGATGATGATGAGGAGCATATTGAATACGGAGTTCAGGTGCACTACAACTGCTCTGAAAACAGTAAAGGAGAGGACAGAAAGCAGAATTTGGAAACTGCTTAAACCAGTTGGCCATTGAATTTGAAATGTGGAATACAGAATCAAAAACAGCATCAACCAGCTCATTAAACAAGTGTCTTTTGTTTTGATTTTTTATATCTATTTAATTGCATATCCAGTATCCAGTTATATATTTATATCTTTCAACTAAGGGATGAAACAGGAAAAACAAGTTTGTTTGAAGTTGATAAAACTGGTTCACTGAGCCAACAGACATTTCAGAAGCCTGGAAGCTCATGGGGAAAATTCATTAAAAAGGGTTTTTGAGGGAAAAGGTTCATAGTTACTGATCACATTGTTCTGTTCACAAGCAAACCTTCAAAAAGGTGGACATACAAGGCTGCAATTAGACTAAAAAATATAAGACCAGATGATAGTGCATTGGCAGAACTGTTAGAGCATCAAACAAAATACCTTGTATTTAGCTTGGAAGTTTATGTTCTGAGTTCAAATCCTGCTGAGATCAACTTCACCCTTCTAAGATTATTAAGTACTAGATAAATACTGGGAATCAATTTAATCAACTCACTCTTCCCCACAAAATATGTGACTTGTTTATGCTAGAAATTATCATCATCATTGAAAGATAGGTCTATGAATTCTCTTCTGCCACATTCCTAGTCATAACAACTTTTCCAAGCCTCTCTTTAACAACAGTTAAGTACCAAAGAGCAAAAAATATTTTTTTTAAATCTAGAATAAAAACATACTACACATAAAAAATGTTGTTGAATACCATCATCTTTTAACATCCACTTTTTCGTGCTCACATGGGTCTGGCAGAAATTACTGAGATAGATTTTCTATGGTTGAATGTCCTTAGTCGCCAACCCTCACTTGTTTCCAAGTAAACTAATATTTTGCCATGGCCAGATATGTTTTCTACAGAAGATTACAAACTAATGGTACCACATGTATAACAGTGAAGCTCATTTACAATTATCATGTGCGATCAAGATACAAACATGCACACACCCATACATATAGATGGACAGATAGACAGATATATATCATACATCATTTAATGTCAATTTTTTATGCTGGCATGGGTTGACGGTTTGATTGAGACTGGTAACCCAGATAGCAGCACCAGGATCCTACAGCTGGATACCCTTCCTAATGTCAACTACTTTACAGAGTGTACTGAGTGTTTTTTCTGTCTCACCAGCAGGGGTGCTTTTTACATGTCATCATGTACTGACAATGACCACGATTCACTAAGCTTGGCATTACTTCTCAAGCAATGCATACACACATACAACTAAGCTATAATAAAAGACACTTGCTCAAGGTGTTATACAGTGCAACTGAACCTGCAACCATGTGGCTGGAAAGCAAACTTCTCAACCATACACCCAAATCCATACCTATCATTATTTTATATTTTTCTGACTTTTATTCCCAATTTTGTTTGCCTAAAAAAAAATCTTCAAGTTATTTATTAAAATAAGAATTTCCTTTATTTACTTAAATTAATATAAAACAAGGTCCTTACTCTTGAAGTCATCTTCCTGCCATCATATGTACGGCCCCATTTCACTAGAATTATAGTGAACAGCATATAAAACAAAGAAGATACAAGAAATGTGATGAAGAACTTTTCATGGGCATCTGAAAAAAAAAATAAAAAAGCAAAAAAAGTGAGTATAAAATTAAATCTTGAATATTCTTTTATTTTAAAATTCTTAAAGTTAACTGCATTATTTTTATGCATACACACACAGACATTTAGGAATTATACATTACAACAGTGTTGTTTCAATACATAGACATATCTTTCCAAGGATAATACTCCTGCCTTTAAAAAAGATATGAGGATCCACAAATGAACTTAACACCTACAATATCATTATTCTATGAATATATTGAATTCTTTGTTATAGCTGTTCCACATTTACTATATGTATGCCTCGCCCTCTGTGTGTGTGCGTGTGTGTGTGTATATATGTATATATATATATATATATATGTATATATAGAAATATATATATATATATATATATATAGACACACACATACACAAACATACACACAGTGACATCATTTAATATCAAGACAAGAACAAAGCCATGGTTACATCTGTTTCCACAATCCCAATACAAACTATGAAGAGAAAGCGAGAACAGTTTAGCCCTTTAGCATTTTATCCAGCCAAATCCAGCCCAAATATTCTACCTGTTTTATGTTAGGACTGACCAGATACAACCTTTCACACCTACCCTACAATGTCATTCTCAAAATATACAAATATACTATTGAAATCTTGAAGCTACAAGATAACATATGATTAATTCAAAATGATGTGAATAAATAAGCAATACATTTGACAAGGAAATTTGAAGTCCCAGTCAACTGGGATTTCAAATTTTACCTATTGGCTAATTCAACCCAGTCAACTAGATCTGCACAATAGATTTGACTCTCCTTTCAGTAGTGAATCACCTTATCAGATGCACCAGCATGTAATAATAATAAAGAAGGCAGTAAAGTGGATGAAAACAAGACAAGATGAAAATGGTGTAATAATAATGATGGAACGAATATGAAAATAAAATAATAGCTTTCAAAAGAACAGCAGCCATAAATCTTCAAAATCTTCACACAAATCAATCATTAACAAAAACAAACAATTGTCAGATAATAAAACATTATCATCATTGTAGTAATTATCAAAAAGTGTGTACTTACAGTGGTTTTCATTTGATGCTACATAAGTGAGACCTAATAAAGCTAAATTTTCAATTATGTGCAACACACATGCAACAGCTGCTAAATGTCCGTACAGTTTGTTCTTCTCAGCCAGCCTGACAGACATGTGGAAGTTATAATATGTAAATGCTACTAAGAAGCGAGGAGCACAATGAAGGCCAATACATGCCCGCCACACATATCGTTGAGGAGTAAAACCACCAATAGCTGCACTGATAGAAGGCAAGTAGTTGGGAACCTAAAAAGAAAAAAATAGAATTAAAAAACAATTTAATCATGTAAGGTAATTATATATATTTTTTTTTATTCTTTCATTTGTTTCAATCATTTAACTGTGGCCATGCTGGAGCACCGCCTTTATATATAGAACATAAGGGCACCCAACAATAAAATATATACAGTATCATCATCATTTAACATCCATTTTCCATGCTGGTATGAGTTGGAGAGTTTGACAGGAGCTGTCTGTTTTGGCATGGTTTCTATATAAAATAGAAATTGCAAACAAGAGACTCCAACTAACAACACAAGAAGAACCAAACATTCCTAAGATGTTACCATCCTGTTCTTCCTCTTCTTAAGACACACCACCTTGTTCTTCCTCTATGCTGTTTGTTTCACCAACTCCATTTTTCCATCCATGGTCACAATATTTTACAACAGCCAACACAAACAAGAAAACCATTTGCTAACTGCAGTTATGTAGCTGCAACATACAGATGACAGGTACAGGTGCAACAGCTGGCCAGCATCCAAAAAATGTTGACTGTTCTCATAGCTGGCTGCATCAATTATCACAGTTCACCAACTTCTTCAATTTGAATTCCACCTCTGACCACTTGGTACTGTGTGGGGGATGGAACATGCCCACATCATCGGTGGCTGCCAGTTCAATATTTAGCTGATCACTTGAGATCATTACCTATGTGTAATCCATCACCATACATTAGTGGCTTCCATCAGGATAGAAGCACAAACTGGGCGCAGTGTAATGCACCAGTGTATTTATGGAGACTGCAATACACAGCTTCCTTTTACTAAAGGTAATATCATTCCACCAGCACCCATACATACATACATACATACATACACACACTACATACATGCATAGTCATGCAACATATACTTCTGCATACATACATACACTCATGTACACATATGCACTCATGCATACACACAGACTTACATAGACACACATGCTCACATATCCATGAATATACACTAAATAAAAAATTGACTGGCATGTTTATTTATACTCTGATACACATAAACACTTTTGTACACCATGAATATAGTACACACACATGCATATATACACAGACACACACAAACATATATCCACACACACATACACAGGTTTTTAGGCAATAGAGAAGCTAAGCAAGTGCAGACTGCAGTACACTGCGTCAGATATTATTGATGTAGCAATAAATATAACAGTTGAGAACTGAAGACGAGAAATATTATTGGATTCACACATTTCTATTTCTGTTAAAAATTACACTGCAGGAATAACAGCAGCAAAAACAATAACATCAATATACGCACATGTAGGAATGTGCGTGTGTGTGTTGTGTGTGTGTGTGTGTGTGAAAGAATGTA